>NC_063224.1:11445000-11645000 GCF_020740725.1 Corvus hawaiiensis
ATGTTACATAAGCTCTTCTATAGAGTAATGAGCTGTCTCATCTCATTCAAACTGAGAAGAAATACAATGACATTAAAGCCACTGTTTAGGAGTACTGATATTTTATATGTCTTAAATTTGCACTTTATAACATAGTGCTGGTATAGTATTGTGAAATACAATATGTTTAGCAATATATAATCCTCTGAATTGTACTGAGTAGATGACTGGATGCTAATGCAATATGGGTGATGTGAAGGTTGAGCTCTAAGCACTCACTGTTTATAGAGAAGGTAAACTGATAACTCTGGTTCTGTGTTTTAACATAAACATTCAAAAACAAAGGATCAGATCTAGGATATTATTGTAACATCCATGTCTCTTGGAGAATCTTGTGTAAAATTGATTCGTTATCCACAGAATATTATTTCAAAGAGTAATTGTGAAAAAATGCATCTCGCTGTTCCGCAGATCTCCTTTTCTAGGTCCTTTTGTTATAACCTTACCTCTTCTGATGAGAGTCAGGCAGAGGTTTGCCAGTAACTTGAAGATCCATGCAATTTTCTGTAAATTCATATGTAGCTTGTACCTCTTCAGAGCTTTAGAGGTTTTTTAACATTTCTTACATTTTTTCCTCCATGTTACAAGATAAAGATAGAACAGTATTATAGACTTGAAATCACTTCTTCTCTTGCCTGTTACTGTTTTGCATCAATGTTTAAGTCTTTATAGATATAAAAATAAATATTTTCATGCCAATAGTTGGTAGAATTATTCAGTGCTGCCTTTCAGGTTATATTACTCATTAGCTAGAGGTAAATGAGACCACACTTGGAAAAAAATTAACAGAAGAAAATGTCAGTATGTGAAAAACTGGCTGAAGAAGACAGTTTATCTTCTCAGGATGGAATATGTTTTACAGTTGAATAAAAACAAATCCTATAAATGTAACTTTGGGAGTGTTGGTTGTGTAAATGTATTTTCTTCGTGCTTATGTCTTGTCCATATATACTTCTGATCCTTCACCAGCTTAATAGAGAATGGTATCTACCAACCTGCTCATAAAGATATAAGTATGGCTTGCAGTATACAGAAAACACAACTTTTTCAACTGTTGCCCTATGTGTTCTGTGAAATACTTAAACAGTTGCTTAAAATGGGTTTAACAAAATCTTATGCCAGAATGACTGGCTCCAGCTTTAGGACATTTTTTCACACTTAAGTATATTTCTGTACTTCATGAATCAATCTATATTGCTTCCTATTGCCTTACACTTCTCATGCTTTCTTCCCAGATAAGAGAGCAGCTCTTTGCAAAAAGGAATTAATTGCTTTGTTGTAGGTAAGTGAGTGCAGTGCACAAGTAACAGATGTGTAAAATGGGCTTAAATTTTTTGTTGACTGTTGTATCAGAATTCTTTGGCACAAGTGGAGAGAAAACCATTCAATTCCATCCATATCATATAAGCATAAGCACCGAGTATGTGCAATATTAAATATTAAACCCCTGAATTATCAGCAATAATAACTTTGAAATATTTCAAGTATTTCAGTTCCCCAGCATCCAAGAATGAATCAAGTATGTTATGCTACTTTTATGTGAATATAGTAATGTCAGAGCACAGAGAAAATCATTTTTGTGTAAAATGCTTACTCTTAATTGTATGAAGCTACAGGACAAAGAAGAAGAGTTGGTCTAGAAATGCAATAGCTTGACAAGGATGAAAAGTAATGTGGAAGTGTAAAGCATTAGTACAGCTTGAGGAGCATTTACTTAATTCAGCAGTGGAAGTACTTGTGCCAGCCTTTCACTGTCAGGATTGGGGTCAGAGGTAATCTTATTTTTTTGTGCTGTGTCATATTTCCGTATGTAAGATTTTGTGTGTAATCCCTGCATGTTGCTTATTAAGAAACTATGGTGGAAAAATCTCCTCTATAAAATTTCCTTGATGGGGCAGTATGGTGGACTAGACTTTATATAAGGGTTCCAAAAGCATTTGACAGCCCCACTTACCCCAACTTTTATTGTGGTTTGTTTCAGGCATGACCATGTAAGTATTCTGTGCTATTTGATTCAGCACTTTCACATATATAAAAAAAAGTACTTATATGGAGTGTGTACATACTCACATGTATGTGTGATATATGAAAAATATAAATGGAATAAATTATGTACTCTTTTATGTGTGTTATTTGGTATCTTGAGAAATATTCTTTGCATTAAAGTGGATAAAATGATATCTTAAGGTCATGCATGCACGATCAAACATGATGCTGCTATTTGCAATACATTTCCATTTCTGGATTCCTAGTAAGCTAGAATTGAGTTAATAAATGTTTTAATTTTTTTTTTTTTGTTTGCTATGTTTGTGTTTCAGCCTGTGAATGCCAATTATGTATACTCTTGTGTAAATAACCATTTTTTTAAAGGCAGTACTTAGCACCTTAATTTTTCTACTTCTAATGTGAACATTAATAGAACATTTTGTGTAAACTACCCCTATAACTTTGTACAGAGTAACAGCTTTAACCTAGATTATTATTAAATAATTGCGTCACACAGGGTATACATGTAGTAATCTCATCCTAAAATTTCATGAGGTCTTTAAGTGAGGACATTGAAGAGAAGCCACAAACTCTCTAATAAAAGAAGTTTCTCTGCTCCAAACCTAAAGATTGCTGTTGTGTGACAGTAAAGGTTTCAGATGAAAAGCAAGTGACTGGAGCATATATAAACCAGTAATATAAATGTAGACTCTTTACTATAATATACTCTGGCCAAGGAGTCTAAATATTTTAAGGGAATCAAAGAAATTAGTAGAAGCAGATGTTGTGCTTTGTGGTTATTTTTGTATTGGGGTTGATGTAAAACTCCAGATGAAAATTTCCTCAGAGTTTGGAAAAGTTTCTGGTTGTGTGATGTGTTTTCACTTGATGTTTTGACAGAAGTCACTATCTGCTTCCTGTAGAAGTGCAGGGAACATTTAGGAGTTCTGGTCAGTGCTTTGCCTGGGCGTTCAAAGGCAAATGGGATAATGATCATCTTATCCAGCTGAATTTAAGTTTTCAGAGTGAGAAATTTGGGTTAATAAGTGAAATCTAATCCTTTTCTTCATACCATAATGCAGGTATGAAATCATCCTATTTTTGTAGCAGTCTGGTAGTTTTGGCTGGTTCCAGCATCACTTCCCCTGACAGCACAGGCAATCCTCCCTAAGGAATAACTAATTTTGACCCAGGTACTTCATAAACCTCACTTATACAGTGATGTTTTGGCTTTGTATATCTGGCCTTTGAAATATGGTGCATGAATGCATGGCTGACTTCTTGGGCACAGGTTTTCTTGAGTGAGCATTTTTAGCTGCAATTTGTGCATTTTCTTCTGCTGCAGTTCCCAAAGAACTTAATGGGCCATTACTGACTAAACTGGCTGCAGGTTTTGCAAGCATCTATCATAAGATGATGATCTTGTACTTCTTAGAAAATGCCAGAGCCTGCAGTTTCAGACAGGGTACAAAATGTCATAAAGGACTAGCAATCCAACACTACACCTTGTAAACCTTCTTAGTTAATCATTGTTAGTGGTAATAAGTTATGGAATTAGAGAGCATCTCTCTGAATGTATCCTACTTATTTATTTGAGTTTTGTAGTATATGTGGATTTAAAATACAAATACTATAAAATAAATGCAAAATTACAATAATGTCTCTGTATAGTAATTTTAACCCATCAGGATCCCCAAACATTTGTTAAGTGTCACCATGAGACTATTTTGTTCTTATTGAAAACCATCAATTATGCATAGATGACTTGGTTCTGAATAGGATATTAAGTTCTGAATTCTGCTTTGGCTTGATTTACATTGATTTCTGTTTTGTTGTATTATGTGCATTATTCTTGACTTGGATTATGGAGATGATTTTCCTAGTGTAGTGTACTTTTATCAATCCAATTCCTTGTGAAGAGGGTTTCATCAGCAGGAAAGTGTGACAAGCAAATGTATATTTCTTCCTGTATTTTTCCCTATACAAGAAAGCTAAGCATGTGACTTGTTTGGGCTTTTTTTAAGTAACAGTGAACTCTAGCTTATTTAGACCTATATTGTCCAAATGCAAAGTAGCACAGTTTTAAGGCCTAGACAAGGAAGGACAGCATCCTTCTGTCTCGAGCCATTTGTGCATCAGCCATCCTCTCCCATACCTGAGTCCTGTTTGTGCTCCAGAAGGCATAACTGAGTTCATGTTCCTTTCCCTTCCCCCTTTCATCTGCCTCTTTCATATGGAAGATGAGCCTTAAGAAAAATCTCTGAAGCTTGAGCTCCCACCCTGCCATCCTGTGTGCATGCAATTCATCACTTTCTTTTTGTTCCCCCAAAGGAAACTTAACAGTAGATAGAAAAAAGGGTTTTCTAAGGATGGGGTTTAAATGAATTTGTGGGGGATGATTTTCAGTGTTGACCCATCCCAAGTACTCAATCTTGGCAGGTGCCCTGCCTTTTGAGGATTAGAGCCCCTGCATTTGAAAGACCCCCAGCGGCAATCATGGCTCTCTGTATTTCTCGTCTGTGATGCTTTTTTGCACACCTAGGTGAGTATGGACCTTTGGAAACTCAGGTTTATCAGCAAGGTGAAGCCCAGCTGAGCTGGTTGAGTAGTCCTGCTTCAAGGGGAAGGTTGAACTGTGTGAGCTACTGTCATATCTCCAAAGCAGTGATTCTAAACTGCATCCCCAAGCACCTCTTCTCTTCACATAGCAATGTACTACTGTCTTCCCATGCCCTAGAAGTTGGGGGAAAAACTGTGGTACCTGAACTTTTGTTTCTGAATGTTCTAGAAGTAAAGTGTTTAGAAAGATTACTTAGTATTTTTAAAATGTAATCAGGGACTCAAGGAAAGAACCAGCTGGTGACACACTGGGTTTGCAAAACAGATAAGCCTCAGGGCCTATAGCAAAGATACTTTGGAGAAGTTAAAGCCACATCTCAATGAACACCTTCGTGCCTCTCAGATCAGCCCAAGTCCCCACTGATGGTTCTGTGCTTGTATTTCTTAACTTTACCCTCTTCTTAGAGGGAAGATGAATGCAATGGATGGATCTTCTGTATAATGCACCTACTTTGTTAGTGGTTTTTGGAAGCTTGCAGATTTTAGTTTTGCTTTTGTCTTCAGGGCCTAAGCAATTTAAAATGTCACTTTTAAGTTCTGCATACAACCATTGTTTCTTATTGTGATAGTTTTCTGGGAATGCTCTGTTTGCACTTGATTGTACCACAGTTAATGTACTAGACAAGTTTGTCAGAGTGGCCTGGCTTCTTGATGGGTATAACCTTGGATGGTTCCAAGGAGAAATATTTCCTTAATGTCCTGAAAAGTGAGTTACTGGAAATTCACCCCTCTGTTGTATACAGCTTGTTTTTATGGGAGTAATTCGTGTAATTTGCTCCTATTCCTCTATTATTAATTTCTGGGTTTTTTTATTCTTGTTGTTTTCTTTTTTTTTTTTTTTGCTGAACAAACAGTCAGCATCTCTACTAAATTCTGTGGTCACAGAAAATGGTTGCTTCAGGCAATGTGGATTTAGCTGTGTCCGATCTTCTATTCAAGGGCTGCACAGGTGAAGCTCCCTGAGCTGTGCCCAGCAAGCTGAATGCGAGTGTTGGTGTGAGCAGGATGGATTATGCTGGGCAAGGTCACAGGATGTCTGTAATGTGGCTGCTGCAGACAGGATTTCTGCTGGAACAAGAGAAATTGGTTATTGACAACCAAACTTTAAAAAAAAAAAAAATTACAGAAATGTAAAGATTTCTCATAGTTCTTATTACAGTATTTTCAGACACTAGTGTGTGTGTGTTTAACCAAACAACTTAAATCCCAGGAATACCCAGCAGATGGCAGTTTGATCAAATGTGTGTTTATTGGATTTACATAGGACTCTAAAAAGCTTTAAATATTTAACCAAATTCAATAAAACTCTATTCATCAAATCACATGCTTAAAGTATTTTCAGTGCATTGAAATGCATTAAACTGGTAGTGTAGCTCTTTATAGTACTCGTTTATGTAAAAGCTGATGTTTTGAGTCTTGACTTAAACCCTGTAAAATTAGGATGGAACTTTACCAGTTCTTGCAGTAAACTTAAGGAGTCTAAAATAATTTTTAAAAACCCCATAAACATTAAACAGCACAGTTTTGTTATGTTGTGTTGTACTTGACATTTATGAACACTGTATTTTTGTACAAAAGTCTGTCTGTATTTGGGACAGATGGGAAGTGATGTGTGAGGGGTTCATTCTTGCATATATACAAACAACTGCAGGTTTGTGCATGTGAAGAAGTACAAATGATGGTATTAAAGCAGTAAGTTGGCCCATGCCTACACCTGTCTAGAAGGTGAAGAGAAATTTTTATACCATTCTATTATAGTTGAAAAGAGGTGAGTGTGATATGCACTCTTAACCTTTGAAATACAAAAAAATTCAACAGCAACGTGTAGTTAAATATTGCAGCAGAACTCTGCATGTATGGGTTATTATGGATCTGCTGGTTTTTATTGTTATTAATAAATGTTTTTCTATTCATCATTTCCCACTTATTCAAGAACAAACCAGAAATAACCCTTTTTCTTGTGCGTCTTGTCAGGGTCCATGTGTACCTCTGTGTACATAAACCTCACGTAACAATTCTTACTCTGGTCCCCGAAGTAGACAGTTCTACGGTGCCAATTGTGATCATATGGTAGTTACTGAGGACATATAAAAGAAAATGATGAAGAAACTTAATGAGACAGAGAAGCTGTGTAACCTCACTGAAATGTAATGCATAGTAATTATTGCAAAAACAGTGCAGGGTAATCACTAGGCAAAGATTATGAAATTTTTTTTTTTTTTTTCCCCAAAAGCTTCCTTAGTTGACTGCCAGTTTTGGAATAAATCAAAGGTGTTGATTCTTAAATCACGACATTCCTAAATAGCTGGATTTTATTTTGGCCAAACTGTTTCCTCATTTTTAGTAACATTTATATTTCACATAGGAGCACTTCAAATTCTGAAAGTTTCTTGTTCTTCTGTAAATGTCTGTGAAGCTAAATTTCCAAAGGCCCTTAGAATGTGAATTTAGTCTATTTTCTTGGGTTCTGTGTTTTTTTGCATTAAACACTTTATTTAAATATTTTACTTATTTAAATATTTATTTAAAATTATGCAGTTACTTAAATTATAGAATCATGTGGACCCCTGAATGAGAAACAGATTGTACCCCTTCATCTGAAGGGGAAGTACAACACTCTGTAATGGCTGTGGTATTCACCCAGATTGGAAACATTCAATTAGTGGTTCAACAAACAAATTATCACCAAAGAGAACATAATAGGGATAGATTGGATGGGATTTTTATTCTGTTTTTTGTTAACATGCTACTTCCTGAGTATGATCTGACCTATGTCTAGGTCAGAAATTACTCTTTGCATTTCTGCTGTTTTTATTAGACAAGACCCAGCCACAGTTCCCAGTTGTGATTGACTTCCTGTTTGATGACAGGCCCCTAGAATAAAATACAATCAAACATGCAGATTTTTTTATTATCTAATTTTAACAGTTCTTGATTCTGCAAAGAATGTTCAAAGGGGATATTCCCTATCATGGGAACCCTTGCAAGTGCTGCTGTTTTGATGGGAGTTCTTCAGTTTGTGTGAAGAGAATTAAAATCTTCTTAAAGTGAAAAGAAATATCTTACTTGGGTTAACAGAATCTTAGACTGAAACAGTATTATTTGATCTGTTACAGATTGGTTCTTTCCTTTAGCACAAGAGGTGTTAATACCTGTTATGCAAGTCCTAGACTCTTGCATAGTCTGTACCTCATGTTTCCTGTTAGTCCTGCACAGTTTTAGGGCATGGAAAGGAAGAGTTTCATCACTGGAATACACACAGTAAAGTAATATGATCAGACTCAAGCTTGACACACTGAGTAATCTGTGATATGCTAACATTTCAGTATCATGTTAGTATTGCATTAGACTAATATGACACTAATACAAAATGACAGGAAAAATGACTAATACAATAAGACTTTCATATATTACTTTAGGGCTGCCATATCTGTCCTTTTTAATTCACCTGAAACCCTGTTTAAATGCAGAATGAGAGCTGCATCTAGAGCATAGCTGGGGAAAAAAACCCATTTTAGGAAAAAGGCCATTTCAAATATTGTGTAACAACTAAGATGGAAATAATCTTACCACGCTTGTCCTTTACTTACTGAGAATGACATCATTTTTCCCAAAAGGATGCAATGTGGTGGTGAACTCTAATAATTTATTTGAACAGTTGGTGTCTGTAGTGTTGATCGAACAGAATTTTGTCGGTTTTAAATTGATGACAAAATATAATTTCAATAGAAGGGACCAGGATGCTGTCTGAAAATTCAGTCATGAAAGATTGGTTGTAACAATGAAGGTGCTTTTAGCAGACTTTCTTGACTAATCCTTCCAGCTTCCTAAATTCCAAAATAAAAAGGAAGATAAGTAGCTGTATTTTAAAGTGTGCCCCTCTCCTGATTTTAGATCGTGCTTACGGTTTTATGGTGAACAAGGTGTAACCCTTTTCCCAGCTGGCCATGCTCACTGTTAAGTGTCCTGCAGAACTGCAGCTCTGTCTGGATTCACATTTACAATGGGTTGCCTCAAGCAGCTGATGCACATTACTGACTTCACTACTCTTCCCTGTGTATTTACTGCTAGATTGCAACAGGAGATAAATACATAAACTTAAATTCTAGGCTGGACTCTTAAGCCATGTGTGTGTGGGTGTATGAGTAGTTGATAATGAGCTGTATTAGAATTAGACATTTTTTAAACGGGATGTGTCAAGTAAGTCTAAAGGTCTGTAGGGATTTAGATATGGTCCCAGGGCACAACAAGAACCTCAGTGGAGGCCAGAAAAAGAAACCCAAGTGTTTAAAACCAAAATAATGTTTGTTCTCCTTTTTGGCTGTTACTTTTGTGGCAAGTAGAAATATAAAAGATAAGTTTCCTGAAAGATTGTCAGCTTTATTAATGAATTTATTCCCCTTACTGCTTGCTGAGGACCAAACACATAATGCTAAGAGATGTCCCTAGGTGTCTTTCCAAATTAAACCAACCCTGAAGGAAGTGAATGATGTTCTTCAATGTGTAAGCAAAGGTACTAAAAAGTATCTAGCTAATATTCCCTTCTAGATGGCATTACTGAAACCAAAATAGGAATGCTGTTGTCTGGTTTTGATGTTAAAACTTTAAAAAGGATGTTGGTGAATTGGACATTGTCAGAAGTGCTATGAGTAGCTGAGAAACATGGCTTTTAAATGAATTTGTCTTGTATCTTTCTTATACAAAAGAAACTAGCATTACTTTATCAAGAATTTAAGATTCCACACAACAATTTACTTTATGCTCTTCCAAATTTCTCTTGTGCTCTGTGTGCTTGTCTAAATAATTACTGTACTCAGCTACAGAGCATAAAGTAGAAAACAGGTGTTGAGAAACATGTAAAAAAGGAAATCTGGATATGTTTATGGTTTTTCCTTAAAGATTGTGAGTTGATGTTGTCTCTTACCCAATGTGTTCACTGGTTAATACATGGTGAGATGATAACAACTTTGATATTGTCATAGGTCAAACTTGGGTTTTGTCAACGGAGACCAAAATACGCCTCCACTAATGGAGTTTATAGGCACAGTTACAGATACTGAATCTGTAGGCACAGTTTGGGAAATTAAAGGAAGTAGTGATGGATTGCTTTACTGCCTAGTTTTAATCAAACCCACAGCACTATTTTAATGTATTTCTCAGTTCTTAGGGATGAGAGTAAAATAAAATGCAGGTTTTGATGTTGTACCTGCTGCTAAGTAGCTCTTAATGTAAGTTGAATAACATTGCACGTGTGAATTGTTGGCGAGCTCATCAGCTTGGAGAGCTTATGTGGAACCTTGCCATGCTTGATGTGCTGGACAGTTCAAGGCTCAGCAAGCTCAAGAATTAGAGCAGGTGTTTGTCTAAGCTGATGGGGTGATGATATGAAGCCTCTTTATTCCTTAACCATCCTCTCAATGCCCAAGGACGCTGTGCCTTTAAGGTGTACCCGGGGAACGGGGCCACAGGACCCAAGTGTGGGGCGGTTGAACGGCTCAGCCCAATGGCTCAGGAGGGAGTGTGCTGGGAGCGCTGTGCTGCTTTTTCATTTGGTTTTTTTTGTTTGTTTTTTTGGTTTTGTTTGTTTGTTTGTTTTTGTTCCAGCTAGCTGGGAAAAGGTTCTGTTGGTTTTTCTTGTTCTTTTTCCCTTCCCTTCCCTTGCCTCACTGCCGGTCTGGGGAGCCTGTGAGGGTGGCCCCGGTGGGCCCACGGGGCGGCCCTGGCTGGTCCAAGCTTTGTGTCTGTTCCCTCTCTGGAAATTTGTTGTATTTTGAGAGGGTTTTTTTGTTCCACCCTGTCTTGTTTGGTGTTAATAAACTGGTTTTTTCTACTTTCACTTGCTGTGACCCACTTGTCTTATTGGTGGAGGAAAAGGGGATGCCCTTTTTCAGGAGGAGACACTCACTCTGGAGTGTTTCCTCCTGAAGTTTTGTCTCCAAAACCGAGACACCATGCTTAATGTGCTGGACAGTTCAAAGCTCAGCAAGCTCAAGAGTTAGAACAGGTGTTTGTCTAAGCTTCTGTTCAAGTTTTGAAATGAAAGAAACTCTGCAGTCTCCCCAGGCAATCTCTTCCAGTCTCTGTTAATAGAATGGGTTTTGTTTGTGTTTAAGCTGAAGCTTTCTCATTGTAATTTAAACCCATTACTAGTCCTGTTCATGATGGGCATGGAGAACAGATTATCTTCTTCTTTGTAAAGCAGCAGGGGGTTATAAATGTGTCCATTTTTGTACAGAAACTTCAGGTGAGAGTTTGAGAACCCTGCAGTCCCATTCTTGTGTACTGCCTATGTGAAACTACAGGGAAGTATCTTTCTGCTGCTCTCATCAGTATGTAAACAATGATTCCCTTCCCAGCATGAAGATACTCATGAGACAGTGGTGAAAATTAATGTGCATCATCACTGCTAGCATTTTAACAGGGGGCTCCCCATAGCTATTTCTTAGCCTGACAATGTTTCTCAAGGATCGGAAGACCAAATAATGGAAATTAAGGGTTTTTCTAATCTTCCCGGTTGAGTAACTTGTCAGCAGTGAGTAACATCACAAAAAGGTATTTTGAGCCAGATACTAGAATATCTTTGTTGAGATTTGGTTTAAAACAAGCAGAAGTAGCAAACATTTTTTTCCATGGAGAATGCACTGGATGGTGTGATAGCATAGACTTACAGCTGCTTTGTATAATATCCCACAAGATAGAGGAAGTTGTAAACCTGATAAAAAGTTCTTTGTTTCCAAAGCTGTGAAGTTTTTAACAAGACGTCTGGTGCTTTCAAGTTTTCTAGCAGTCAACTAGTCAAATAATTCTGCAATTATTGCTAAGCTAGAATGTCTTCAGCCTTGCTGCTATTTCATGTACATATAACACTGAAAAGGCACATAAGTTTTTTTTTTTGTATGTATTCTCTAGAGTTTCCACATCAAGTACATATTCTATGCTCTGTGTTAGTCATAAGAACAGAATAGGATGATTTCCAGGAAAGCCAGTGATAGAGCTTGGGTCAGTAAAGGAATGTGGTCTAACAGGGAGTACCAATCACAAGGCAAGAAGCTGGTATAGAAGTTATGGCTGGGGAAAGGAGAGAAAGACCTGGTGCATCACTAAAGAGCAACGTGTGAGTTTTGGTGTTTTCATGCTGATTGTGCAGGATGTGACCCAAATGTTATTAACTCATTAAGAGACCTACAACATGTGGGGGAATGGCTCTGCACGGGCTTCCTATTGTTCGGCTGCCTTTGCTGAAGTCAGAGGAACAATGGTCATTAAAGTATTGTATAGAAGACAAAGGGGGTTCATGAGAAGATATTTAATTCACAGGCATTTCCTCCAAAACTGAGAGCTGCAAATACCGGATTGTCAGAAACTAACTCTTAAGACAGTTGATTGCAGCAATTCCAGTTTGCTCATCTTCTGTCCATCAATGTGAAAAAATAACAATGTTATATACTGTCTTTCTTCTTCAATTCAGAGCTCTAAAGAGAGTATTTGGGGGTTTTGAAATGTTCATCTTGATGACATTATCAAGATGAAACTACTTTAAAATAAAATTTAAAATAAAGTGTTCTGTACATTTAGACTTTTGCCCTCTGGATTTTTGTATTCATTCTCTGGGTTAGTGGGACTGCAAACTTATTTGGCTTCAAAATAGAGAACTTTTGAAGACTTATCACAGAGAAGGAGAAAAGAAGGATCTTAGGAACTGGCTTCTATTACAAGCTGCTAAACTTACTTTCACAAAGTTTTATCCGTGTAATTTCATTTTGCTTCTTTACTTATATATTTATTTTTAATTGTCTTGTCACTTTTTCTCCAAACATTCTGGTCTGTATCTGAAAACTCAACTTGCATTTGATAAAAAAGTGTTGCAATATAAGATATTCAAAGGTGGTTGTGGTCATCTCATTCTGTGCCCAGAAGAAAGGGTTAGGCACTACTGAGGGGCTGCTGATTGCTTGTACAAAACAGATGATGTGCTCAATTGACAGCAGATTTCAGTAAGTTCTTCCCTCTTCTACACACTCTGTCAATTTAAAGTTATTAAAACCAAGTCAGTGCTGGCTTGTGACCCTTATGACTGTTTGTTGCTGGGTGATCTGCGTATGTGTATTTGCTATTTATGTGAAAAGTAGCATTTTCTTAGACAAAAAAAAAGCCTTTTAAAACTCTGATTTATGTGTTCTTGAAGGTTTTTTTACATGTACATTTGCACTGACTAGTGTAACACATTGATAGTTAATGATTGATGTCCCTAACTTTTTAATTTCCTTGCTTTCAAGTAGAAAATTGTTTAAAGATGTGCTAGTTTCATGTGTTGTAACTCGGCAAAATCAAATAATTGTTGAAATGTGTTTGCTTATGTGTATGTGACACTTAAAAAAAATTTAGTAGAGAGAGATTTGGGGGTTTGTTTGTTTGTTTTTTCCTGTAAGCCAAACTGATTTTCTTGCCACTATGGTTCAAAATTGTCTTCTTTGTAAGACTACAGTGCTCAGTTATGAGAATTAACTCCCATAATTTTGAGAGAAGCCTCATGCAAACAGATCCTTGTTGGGGAGCTTCCACTTTCCTTTTACCCATTTGTCTCTTCAGGTCCAGTGTTTCACAGAGCAGGTCCTGTGCTGTGCTTCCAGAGGGTTCTGTGCAATGTGTGATGGAATAGAAAATATTTTCAGTATACACAGTGAATCTTGCTATGGTAGATTGGTGTCTTCATTTTTCTAGATGTCAGTAGGCTTGGAAGTATTTGAAAAACATATATTATGCACTTTCAAAGCCTTCTAATATTGACTTCAGAGCTTTGTATATGTAATAATAATTTTCAAATAACTATTTTCTGCTTACATTTTAGAATGGTTATGCTTGTCACTTTACCTGGTTAGAATCCATGGAATTCATCTGCTTGATTATGCTGTTGAAAAGTAATGTTTGTCTTGTTTCAGCTGCAATGGTCTATGCATAAAAATGAATAAAACCTTGAAAAGAGAGAGAATATTATTAATTAGGTTAGAGGTAGAAAAAGCAAAATTGCTCTTTGGAGTACAGAGCTCTTGCTGGACTCTAGGGAAAGGTTGTTTCCAAAAACATGTCTGATTTTTCTAGCTGTACTAGTTCATGTAGCAATGACTATCACTTTTCATTGTGAATGAGGGGAAAAAAGAGCATAATTAGTTTACAGTTCTATGAAGTCTTCTGAGAAAACTGAGGCTACTTTCATGTTTCAAGTTAAGGAGGTGGCTGTATTTTTTTCAGTATCAAGGCCTTAGGCTTCATGATGTTGATGAATAACAAGGAATTTTGACATCTAAATCATTAGTAGTTTTATTTTGTTTTGAGATTAATAAACAGGCCAGAAAAAAATACCGCCTTTTGTCTGAAAAATAATATAAAAACATAAATTACAAAATGTTTGCTTTGCTCAGGTATTTAGTGTTTTGTAGCCCAGATTAATAATGTAGCTGGAAGACCAAATAGCAAGTGATAAGTGCTTAAGTAGTACTATAAATCACATTTTAAAAGACTGTGATACGTTCTACAAAATGGATTTCTATGGACAAATGCAGAAAAATCTTAGAATACAGGAATGCACTGTGAAAATGGCAGTAATAGAACAGCATCTTTACAGCAGTATGTGGGGCAAGTTAATTTTAACAGATCTATAAAATGAAATTCTGGTAGCAGCAGGTTTGTGATATAGAGTACTGATTATTTGTGGTTGTGGGTTTGGCACTTTTTGGTAATTTTTTTGATTCTAATAAAAATAAATCTGCTTTTAAGGCATATTTTGATGGAAATATATATCTGCTTCAGCAAAACAAAGCTCTTAATCATCACTGGGGACTCACTATTTGTAAACACAGTTGCAGTCATAAAATACAGATTATTGCTGGAGCAGAGGCCTGGTTTTGAAGCTCCATTAGAGAGGGATGTTCCATCTTCTTAATTTCACCACTCTAAGATGAACAGATGAAAATGGTGTTTAATCATTCTGGGTAGGACATTCCTACTCCTACTGTAGTTACTGATGTGTTGTTTCATCTTTGAGTTGTCATTAGCTGTCCTCAAAAGCCATTGGAGATGCCCAATAAGGGGACTTCTGGAGAGCATTATCTTTTCCATGAGTTTCCTCAGGAGAGGTATTAAAACATTCTGAACTATGGAATAATCAAATAATAACTTCATACTTCTTTGTAAGCTAAGCTCTTATAGATGCTACAACCAAAAATTAATATTACTGAATGTTTAGAACTCGATGTAATGTCCTTGTGACTATTTAATTGATGAGAGATGTCTGGTTTTTCGATTTAATTTTTTGGCATTTAATTTATCTGACTTTGACACAATTGTTGTGCGAACATCATCAATCTTGATGTTATCAGGGAATATTTTTGGCAGTGGCACTTCAGATTCAAATACCCCTGGTGTAGTTCTATGAAACTTTATCTTCATAAATTGGAGCTTGCATGAAAAACTTCTGAAAGAGTGGTAGTAAATATTATTAGACTTACACATATTGATGATGTGGTTTTAAAATAAAGTCAAATGCTTGTTATCGGTCTGAGTGAATGTTAATTGATACACTTAAAGAAACAGAAGGTTAAATCAAACTTTCAGAGACTAGATTACAGATGTTTCTGTATACCCTGCTAAGTACTAGGCTGAGTATTGGCTTGTGGGTGGTTTGTTTTAAATCTGCAGACACTTCTGGGCTCCTGTAATCTTATATTGAAACCTGGTTTATGTGTTGAAGCTTGCTATTGATCAGGTGCACAGAGCAACAGCGTGAGTAACAAAACTGGGAGAAAACAAGAGTTTTGCCAGAGCCTGAACAGTGTCTGGATTTGGTTTGTCTGGTTGAGTTGACCGTCACTTCAGAATCAAAACTAAGTTCACTGTTGGTCCTAGGATTCTAATTTTTTTTAATAACATTTGTAGTTGATTTCATAAATATGTCAGGTTCTTTTTTCAAGATAAGTTAAACATTTATCTAAATCTTGTCTTAAGAGAACGGAAACAAAAAACAACTGTGTTATTAGGACAGTCAGCTTGAGAAGTATGAATTAACAAAACCTCTGTTTGACAAAGACACAAGAAATCCAGTATCTCTTTTAAAGAGAGAATTAGTTTTTCTTTATTCTGCACAACAGTAAACTGTTTAACATATTAAACTTCATATGGTGAGAGTAACTTAACCATGTACAGAACTAGTTGGAAATGTTTTTAATTACATCTGATGTTTCTGAACTTTAATTGCCCATTCATCCCAATTTAACTTCAGAAGAGCCCTCACAAGTAAATAAACATTTTGTTTAAATGCTTCTTGTGAAAGTTAATGTATGTGCATCTACACCAGATCAAAGAACATGTTTGTACAGTGATACATAATCCCTGCTCTATGTAGTCATTTCTTCTATAATTGTAATGAATGTCATGGGGAGGAAATAATGTAGACTTCTCTTATTTTTTACTATCTAAGAAGTTCCTCTCTGATCAATTAAATGCTGTCCAAGATGCTTGGAAGCCATCATCAAAGTTTCTCTGGTGCACTAGTTTTTCAAAACTGCACAGATTGTTGGAGTCTCGTGCAGAAGGGGTATAAAGCTGGCCATACGTATTAGGAGAGGAATTCCAGTGCAGGGTGAAGCTCATGAAGACGAGCCTGCAGTCTGAGCCTGTTGATGCTGGCAGTGCCACCCTCTGTGTGTGCTCAGGGACAGCCCTGAGCTGTTCCAGATGAGGTGGCACCTGCAGCCATGCCTTCAGAAAGCCCTGTTAGAGTAGGGAGGGTGTGAGTGCAACTGAGGTCTGGAGAGGATGCAGGTGTGACAACAGCAGCAGCCTGGTGCTTTAAATGTTTGACAGAATTGGGTGGATGCCCACAGTACAGAGCAGACTAGTGAATTCTTTGGGGAGGGTTTGGCTGTATGGCCCCCCTCTTACATTTGATGGTGTCAACTTTTAATTCTCTGTGTGTGTTCTTCTGTCCTGGTACCCTGACAATTGGCCCTAGATGTTTGACCTCACAGTTGGTCTCCCCAAAGAATACTTTGAATCAGTAGCTTCACTTACCACCCAGTTTTTCCACCTGTGAAATGAAAATAATATATAAATTGCCATTGTGTTGGAGCTTAATTATGCAGTTTTTACATAGCAATTTAAAGCATGTCATGAACACTGTGGATTTTTTCGAATGAATCTACATCTGTAGCGAGCATGCTTTACAAACTCTGCATGCTAAGGGGAACAGGGCAGTTTAGGGCTGATGCCTCTTAGACTCTGTGTGTTGGGTTGTTTTGTTGTTGGGAATTTTTTAGTTGCTTTGGGTTTTGTGTTTTGTTCCAGAAAATCTATTATAGTGAAAGCCTGTGGACTCCACATATTGCACCTGGCTGAGTGAATTTTATGATATGTTTGAGTGAGATCTTGCTGCAGTGTAGTAACTAGTGGTTCTATATTGTTATATATAAGGCTCTTAAATCTATTTAATCACTTCTATTTTTCAGCTTAATGGTACTTAATGGTATGCTGACAAACATAAGCTACTTTTGTTTCACAGTCATTCATGCCACAACAGCAATCCTGTAACAAATAATCCTGAAATTCTGCTTTTTTTCAATATTTTTCAGACTTTTGTAATAACTTGTGATATTATGTGTTAGGTAGTTTTTTGTTGTTGTTGTTTTTAATTTAATGAGATAGTGAACATCATCGGAATAGGAGTGAATAAAAATAAGTTCATCTGTGTTGGTGGAACAAAATTGCTGCAGGAACATAAACACATGAGTATCATGGTGTTCTAGTGAATGAATAATACAGGTTAGAAATCACAGAAATTGTAAAAATCTGCTTGTACCTTCAAAGTCCTAATTATGGTAGGTTGATGCTGTCCTGTATAGAAATACAGAATGTGCCAAAAATATGTCCTGAGACTTTTACTGGTTCATTTTCAAATTTTTCTGTCTTGTCCATTGGTCAGAAATAATTGAGTGCCATTAGTTGTTTGTTCTGTTTTTATGGTGGATTCTTTCTTCTGTTATTTGAAATGAACTTGGATTAAGAGCCCTCGCTGTTTCTTATCTTTTTTTTCCATTGGAGAGAAGGATATGTCAAAGTCTTTTTTCTCATGCTGACACAATATGCTTTGGTGCCAACTTAAAGAGGCTGCACTGAATATAAAGAGGGTGTGTAAATTCCATTATTATCCCTCACGTTCACTACTTCAAAGTTGACTCTTTTGCTGCAGATTCTAATGTAGAAAAAAATGGACAAGGACTCGGGGCCCCTGCCTATGATGCCCAAATAATGAACTTGGGCACATCTGAGATGCATATTGCAAGTGTTTTGCTCATGCTTTTCCTGGATGAGCATTTAAGTCAACTAGCCTGCTTAACAGGGTGGCAGAGCCACTTGATTACCCTGTAGCTGCAAACAGACCAAAGGTGGTTATGAGAAATGAACAAACTTCCAGAGGTTTCACAGTGGTGAGAATTTCTGTATCCAAATAATTTTAATATACATTTGCTACTCTTTATATCTTGTGGGATTTAGTATTTTGCTGATGTTAATTATAGCTAGAGTAATTCTAGTGAATAATTTTACTAATTTATAAACATTATCAAACAAGAACAGTTCCTGACTTTGATCATATCACTAAGAGAATTATTCTTAATGGGTAAGAGAGTAATAATCTGCCTCTTGCTATCATGATAAAACTGGCAAAGACAGGTTCATACTTGTAGAGTTTTTTGGATTGTGCAATTTGTAGAAGAATACTTCTTTCATTTAAAGAAACTATTTCATTTTCAGCCACCCTACAAAAAAAAGAAAAGCCTGTATCTCACTGCTTATTACTTGGCATTTGAATGTGCTCACTACAGAATACTCCACAAAGTTTGCCTGTGGCTTATTTAAATGTGAAAGAACACATGTGGGTAGCTGGGAAACACATTTTTGCAAGCTATTATCTTTCTCTCACCAATTCAGTAATTCCAAATACAAGTATGTTTGCCTGCCCCTAGGTAGCATTGATATGTAATTGCCTTTGACGGTTAGTTGTATTTGGCATTGTCATGAAAAACAAATCTATGAATTCTGTATATTAATGATAATATTCTTAGAATCATTTTTCAATATCAATATAAAGAAGTTTAGCTACAGTGTCTTTGCATGCATGTAATCATCTACATCAGAATCCTTGAGGAATCACAATAACAGTGATTCATTCATAATTCACAATTGCCATTATCTTCTTTCTACATTTAGTACGTGTTAAAATTTATGGCTTCATTTACATTGTGTTCTATGAATAATAGAAGAAATACAGTGAAGACCATGGGAAATGATCTTGTTGCTGCAGATGCACTCTTAAGAAAATCTGCATTACAATGCAGCATATTGCCTCCTGCACGACAGATTCTACAGAGCCTGCAGCTGCAGTGGAGACACTTCAGATGGTCTTCATTAAACGTAAACTCCTTCATTTTCATCTTCAAAGCAGCATGGTGATGAAACCTTGAATAAATTGCTGTAGGTAAATGATACAGTTGCAGCTTTTCCTTATCCAACTGCAGTATAATGTCTTCATTTGAGTGTACTCGTAGACAAATAGAAATAGGAGTACTTAAGGAAGCAACTACAATCCATTGAGGCAATTAATGTTTTGATTCTTCACAAAAACTTCTCAATAGTGTATATACTATACCTAAAAATTTTTAAATAGGGAAAGGCTCATGATACTGTTTCCAAGATGATAGAGGTGGATAATCTATTTTGAAAAACCAAAAAACCCAGCAGAACAAACCACCCAAATGAAAATTACCCAACTTTAATTTTTTCAGGGGACAAGCCTAAGAAATTGGTAGAGTACATTGTTTTGAATGAATCACAAACTTTAATTTTGGTTGATTTATTATCTTTTTTTTGTGCCAGCACCCAGATAGTCATACATTGAGAAACAATGACAAGAGGGTATACTTTGATATAAATAACTGACACATTGTCATTAAAAAAAAAATTAAGACTGGGATATGTTTCTGTTTCTGAGAACTCAGTGTTTTCTATGCTAAAGAGCATAGCATGGATTAGTTTTCTGAAATATTATCCAGAGCAGTATTCAGATATTGAATAGCATACTTTAATTTCTGGTTTCTTAACATAACTGATCTTGTATGTGTGCATTAAAAGCCATTTTTCTCTTTTTTTTTTTTTTTTAATGTTCTATGTAAGGATTCACAAAGCTGTTTCTTGAGCAATTCAGTACTTTTTAATTGCTTCTCCCCTGAAAGTATTGATACTCAAATTATGCTCTTATCTCTGTGATAGTCTTGCTCAATTGTGCTGGTTTTGGTTCCTACAATACAAGGTTTTATCTAGCTTTGCAGACATGTCAGCTACATCTACACTTGATCTTTAAGGTGCCTGTTGCCAGGCTGCTTTAATTGTTTTTGATAATCCTTTCAGTGAAGTTCTTCAAGACAAATGAGACTTAATGCACTATTTGACTCATTGGGTAAAATCCATGTTCTGCATAGGTCAATAGGAGCTTTTATACTGATGTCAGTGAAGTTAAGATATTGACCACTTATTTCAAAATAAAAGAGTGGCAGAGTCAATACCAGACCTGGTTTTCTCTACTTTGGCTTTTTGGAGCTCACCATTTACTATTCAATGAGTTTAACTGGCACATAGAAATGTATGTGAGATTTGATTGTATGTTTTATTTCTTGAATTTAAGAAACAGATATCCTGCCTGTTCAAGATGATTCCACTTCTGTTGGCCAGATAGACAGACAACTTCTTTTTTTGGAACAGTCTGCAACTGGTGTTATCAGTCCTGCCTGTTGGGACTGGATACTGAGAATAGAGAAGGCTAAGGAGAGAAACCTGTAATCATGACCACAAGGAAAAAGGTGGGGAGAACTGGGGGATAAGTAAGAATTTTGGTATGGTTGGTAGCAGAAAAATGGTGCAAGTCAAGTCTGTGAAATCCTCTGAGGTGTGTTGTGGCTCTCTGCTGTGATGGTTTGCTAGTGCTGTTCTTTGGTTTCAGAATTCCATCTTTGCTGGCAGCCCAGCTGGCTGTTGGGAGTGATGCTGCACTAGGGACTGCTCTAATTCCACAATCCCATTCTTCTTTCATCAAGACCTGTGCCACGCTCACAGGATACCTCCTTTGGTGATGAATCAGGGCTGGGTAGTTAGAAAAGGTTTTGTCTTTGAAGCCTTACCTGAAAAGTTATAATGAATGGGATGAGAAATCAAAGAGTAGTCTCATGTTAAATTCCAGCCCATGCCTCATGGGAAAATTCTGAGAATTCAATACTAATCCACACTTATGGAATTGTAAGACAGAATACTGATGAAAGCTAAAGAAAAATTAAATGGAAAAATTAACTGCTGCCAGGATACTGTTTTAAATAGTGTGAGATAAAGGAAGTAGGAGTCATTTGGGTTTAGTGTCAATGAACCAAAATATTGAAGATCTGCTTGTTATGCAAACTGCCATGCTCTGCACTGAATGAGGTGGGATACTAATTAACTCAGTTGTTTACTAATCTAGAGGCTTGAGTTCGTAACCTATCACTGCTTGCATTCTTTTTGTGTGTGTTGTCTACATTGTTTGTTCTGACTCAAACATGTTTGGTTTATAGTTCTCTGGGTTTGTTTTTTTGTTTGTCTGGGGGTCTTTTTTTGTGATGTGCGGGGTGTTTTGTTTTGGTTTTTTTTGTTTGAGGTAGTCAAACGTTTTTGCTTAAATTTGACATATCTCCTGGCTACTTGGCTACCCATAAGTACAAAGTTAAACTTTCTTATTCATGAAACAGCCAACTCAAATTCCAAAATAATATGAACTTCAGAAGTGTTTTCCTGTCATTTTTGGTTTCAGTGCATTGTTTCTTTTGGCAGATTTTGTGTGTGTGTTGGGGGGTTTGTTAATCTCATGGTAAACAAAATAAAAATATAATCTCTGTAGTGATTTACTGCTCTTATAGATCACAAATGCATGACCAGAGAGAGACTGTGTTAGTGTAACATACCAGCATGATGCTATTTGGATGACATTGTCCAGACTTTTAATCAAAATTTGTAGGAAGCATTGGAAGAATCATGACTTTTAGTACTTATTATGGGGTTGTTTTTTTGGTTTTTGTTTTTTTTTCCAAAAGAATAAATAGACATGCATGGTTTTCCTTCATGACAGGGTGTGTAAAGAGTATTTCCAGTGTAGGCTGAGTAGCTTTGCTGGGATCATGCAGGCAGGACTGCAGGAGAAAAGCTGAGGCATAATCTTACTTTTTGATTAATATTTTACAGTAATTAGAATAATCTGTTCTGTTGATACTGTTCAGTATTGTATTTTAGTGATATTCTCTAAATATGTTGAGTGATTTGGAAACCTGTGGGATTAATTCAATTTAAAAAAAAATGAAGCACAAGCAAACAAGGGAAGCTGCATTATAATTTCATGATGTTGATAGCATTTTTTGTTGTCAATTAAAAGATATATTTACTTATGAAGAAAGACACTGTAACCCAGCCATGTACTCTGGACTGCTGTTATCCACATGAGCATTTAGGTGTTCCATCTGCTTAGGTGGAAAACCTTTCAGTAAATTCTCCTCACAGTCAGTAATGATATTGTCATAAGGTGCCTTGTTTTTCTCTTCCAATGGGCTATAAATTTGTGCCTTATCATAGTGCTGGGAGGTGCAGTATGAAAACCTTGTGGATAATACTTACAATCATTAGAGAGCACAGAAATTTTTGTAAGATGAAAGGTATTAGCACCTTCCATGTCTGGAGTATTTCCAGCTCTGCAATTAAGTTCTGTAATTATCTACAGCAATTTGAAATGGATAACAGTAATCTGTAATGTCCTGTCATAAAAACTGATGTGTGCTGCTGAATTGCTGCTGTATTTCAATCCAGAAGTAGCTCCATTTTACTCCTATGTAGAATTGTATTATATCTACCTCTTTTTGGGATTTTGAGAGTATATTTTGAATTTGTGGTGTATAAAGTGTTGAGAAGTTGTAACATATGAAACATTGAATTCATTCTCCTTTTTTTTCTGATGATACCTTTCCTTATTTATACTAAATCATACACAGATGTGATAAAACCATATAAATATTACCAATTTATTATCATTTCCCTCTTTTTTGACTCAATATATTCAATTATTTGAGCAAAGAATATTTGCTGTCTCTTATAATTTAGACCAATTTAACCCTTTTATCTGCCATTTAAGGCTGTACCCCTACATCTCTGGGGGAAAACAAAATGCGATGTTTAATGCTTAAATAAAAAAGTTGAGTATAAGGGTACAAAAATTATTAGATTGTTCAAGACTAGAACATAATCTTATTCAATTCAGGTAGTGGTATACTCTAGAATCAGAGCAGACATTAATAAATAGTTATTTTTCTTTCTGCATTATTACTCTTTACTTTTGGAATGAGGCCCTGAAATCTTCTGCTTCAGCCTTTCAGATCTATTTTCTCCAGAAGCAGTTAGTTGCTTTATGGATTGAAGAAATGTATTGGTTTATTCACCTGTTAGGCTTATAATAATATTGCCTTTGGAGACCACCTTAGTAATAAATCTGAGAATTCTGCTCCCCAGAATAAAATAATTAAAACAAAAATTGAATGTGCCAGAAAGTCTGTACTACAAACAGAATGGAATTGTGGGCTATAATTCTGAATGTTTCAGGGACACAATGTTCTATATCTTGTGAACAAGAAGGATTTCATAATAAGGCTGTATTTCACAAGGAACTTTAAATACACTTTTCAAAAGAACTCTGCCTGTGGAACTAAGAACATATATTTGAATGAGGTATGGGGAAACTGCAGGTTTGGGGAAACCTTGTCTCCTGCTGCCAGCCAGCATATTTGCATTGTGTTACTGCAATAGCAGTTGTGAGTATTTTTGAACAAAGATGCTGTATTTAAATTGTCTTTGTTATGCTATTGTTGAATCTTAAAAAAAGCAAGCATACTCTCCCCCACAACTAAATGCAAAAAATACCAGTATGTCCTTATGTGTTCCATTTTTCACTTTATACTCCTTTTTGTGTATCTGTTGTATGTCTCTGATGAAACATAGGTGTGAAAAATCTATAAAAGCTGTTAAGAGAAAAAAATAGTTTAAAGTTTTGTGTGCTTCAGTGTTTTTATACTGATTTCTGTTAGTTGGCATTATTGCTAAATGCTATCTTACATGATAAAGTGTTACTGACTACAGTACTCTGTTCAGAGGATACTACAGAAAATATAAGATTCTCATCAAAGTCAGTAGGATTTTTCCTCTGACTCTCTTGGTATGTTATATTTAGTTTGTAGTGAGCTGAAATTGTAGAGGTTGTTTTTGCTGAAGATAATTTACTAATTTATTCCGTGTTGATGAACCACAGTAGCACCTTTGGCAGGTGATTCCTTTATTCCTAGACTTGTTCTCTCTTCTGTCACCTTTTTGAGCTATAGTTTTCTTTCAGGTAATATAATATGAGTCTACATTTTCAAAAATAAGATATAGCTTATAAAAGGTAGCTCAGTGCTTCATATTTCTTACAATATGTTGTAGAATTGTTGTGTTGAAATCTGTTCTTCACAGAGGGATGGACAATGTATACTTATGTTTCCAGAGCTGTGAATTATGCAGGAGTTTTTTGCATCTGTCCTTCAGCTTTTGATTTTTGAAAGAATCGAGATGATGCACAGAATAGGTGATGCACTGTATTAACCTGTTCATCTTAGGGAGGTGAAAGTTTTTCTACCAGACTTTGCATGAATGGATGTCTGTGTCATGGCTCTCCACTGGTCTTGAAAGACCCTTACAAATCTGCGCAGAGGTGGTCTCACAATCATTGTATAAGCTGTAGAAGGAACTAAATCTATTTCATAATTCATGACACTTGATAAGTTCACTATTTCTTCTTCTGTGAAGAGAATGAATTTTTTTTTTTGTTGAATCTGTTGAACCTATTTTCAATAACCTGGCAGCACTGATGAGTAAAATCTGTTTTTTTTATAAGCAACCCATAGACTATACAGATGTCTTCAGCGGGTTCTGTGGTTGGTCTCTTGGAATGAAATGCCAATTATCATGATCATACAGCCATATAATTAATGTTATATTGTAAAAGACAGAACTTGGAGAATAAAGACAAAAACAAGTTCTGGAGTGACACAATTGCAGACTTCTCTGACAGCTGTCTCTCCCTTTCCCTTAGCTCTACATTTTTCCCAATGGAAAGAAGAAAAACATACCAAACACTGCGATTTAGTCTTTGTCAAGACCAATGCTTGTAGTAACAATAAAAAAGCTTCTGCAAGGGAAATAGTATTTAATTTTACAAACAGTCCCTGAGTTCAAGTAATTTATTTATTAAATAGAAAAGAATAAGTTGGCTTAATGTGAGCTGTGACTAGAATTTCAATAGAGCTGATCCTTGTGGGGTGTTTTTTTTATAATTTGCATCTTGTGGTGTTAAATGTGAGTTTAAAATCTCAGTCTTCTGGAACTGCTTTTTTTTCCTCACATTCTTTCAACAGTGAAGAGATGCACAAAATAACATTGCTGTGAACTCTGGGACAGTATAACAACATACCGAATGCATTGTGTGGGCTTCGCACAAATTCAGGCAGTGTTTAAAACTTCTATTGTGAGTCAGGAAGAGAACCTTACAGAAAGCAGAGAGGCTTCTACAAATGGGGGTTAAATGACTCTACAAAGGCAAGATGATAATACTGGTAGAGTTAGTATTACACTTGTGATGTTCTGTATTTTTGTTCCAGGCTCCCTCATCTTTAAATCTCTTCTCTTTTAATCCCTGTTTAATATGCCTTTTCCAAGGAGCTTCTGAGAACCTCTTTCCACCTTATGTCACACATTGTAAAATTTTGTTTCTGTAACTTCTGTAATTTTTATTTATTTACCAAAAACGAGGCAAAAATTTAAGGTCTGTATTTGAGAAACTTGTATGTTTTTTAAGTCTTCCCTGGGTTTTATACTTTCCAAACTCTCTTAAGGCAATGTTGGCAGTATTTCCTCTCACAGAATTGTACACACTGCCAAGCAAGAAAATCCATTGCTTCCTAACACAGGCCTGTATGTGCTGGCCAGCTGGAGAGGAGCAGTGTGGTGTTTACAGTCACTGACCATATTTGTTAGAGGCTTTGAATGCATTTGCCAGATTGTGTAGGGTTAAGTTTCATTCTACAGTGTTGGGAATGGGAATGATATCTGAGTACGACACAAATACAGAACATTGAAGTAGCCTGTGTTGTAAATAAGTTTCTCAATACACTGCCTAAAGAGAGTTTGGAATTGATACCATGAAAAATGCTGGATATCATGACTGGATATTACTGCTGGCTTTACTGGTAAAGCTTTCAACTCTGATATCAAGTATCTCCAAGATCTCGAAGTCTGAGGATAAGTTTTCTTTAAGATGTTATGATTTACGGTAGGGAACAATTTCAAAGAGCTCAGATCTTTTAAAATTGCTGATAAATAATACCATGAGAGCTGGTTTTGAATGCTTAACATCTGAGAATCTAATTTTTTTTTACTGGTGGGTTTATTGTTGTATCTGTTCTTAAATCTTTCTCATGGAGCATTGAGATAAGTAGGTTAAAATGAAATCTCTTCAATTTGGTGAATTGAACTGACACATTTTCTTCCAGCTCAATTTGCTATTGAAATATCTCTTTTTGAGGTGCCCTTTGCCTTATAAGAATTGTAGATTATGCACTTCATGCCTCTGCTGTATACTAATGAAGGCAAGGCACATTTCAGTGAAATACCTGTCGAAAAATATGTGCACATACTATATCTAAACTACATTTTTCATGGATCAAATAAGAGGTACAACATTTAAAGCTGAATTGATAAATAAGTACATATTATTTCACCGTAATTTGAAATTGCAGTATCTCTTCTGTAATTGCTACAAGTAATTATGGTACTTTCTTATCACATTAAATGAGCTAAAGCAAGTATTGTCTTTGTATTTCTAGGGAGATGTATATATTTTAGCTATTAGATCAATATTGCCTTTTTTTTTTTGGCATGGGTATTGTATGAAAGATCCAGATGAAATTACAACTATTCAACAGTGATATTAAATGCGAAAGATATTTTCAACCTTTGTAGCCAAGATTTCTGTTAAATGCTTTTGCCTAAACCCCCTCAAATGGTCCCAATTTGCAAGCACTCCCCTGATTGTTCATTCAAATTTTTTTCTCTCCCCTTTTAATCTGTGGTGTCTCATTAAAAATTGGGACTTGAGCAGGATAAAAAAAGTTTCAAACACTTTTAAATGTACTTTAAACATACCCCTTCCTGAGCCTTTATTCTTTCATTCCAAAAGGTATCCCTAATTGTGGCCTTTTTTCTGTGATATTTTTCCCCCACCTTTTTCATTAGTTATTCCCTCTACTCGCTGAACCTCTGAGAAGTGCCCTCATACTGCTATTAGAGATTTTCTTGTGCTGGTATTATGATCCCATGCTGCAGTATGGTGTGTATCATGATCAATCATGAAATTATCTTTTGTTATTAAGATAACCTTTTGCAAGTTACACTTGCACTTATTTAGCACATGAGATTAGTATTAAAGGTGAGCTGTACCTAAAACCATTTCTGCTAATTCTTTTGTGGGAATAGGTAACCCAGTGGCCTTCTATGATGGAGTGACCACATTAGTGGACAAGGGAAGGTGTCATTTACTGGCCTTGTGTAAAGCCTTTGGCACAGTCCCCCCATGACATCCTCCTCTCTAAATAGGGGCGAGATGGATTTGATGAGTAGGTAAGATCATAGTTAAGAAAGTGGTTGGATGGTGGCATCCACAGGGTGGTGGCCAATGGCTCAGAGCCTTGATGGACATCAGTGCCATGTATTATACAGAAACTCATTATAGATGGCTGCTTCATATGGTATTTTACAAAACTGTTAAAGAATATAAAAAAGGTGCCTATTCAGAAATTTATCTGGTGAAAATGGATAGCTGATTAGATTTGCTTAGGAAGTAATGATGAGCAAGAAATTATTGTGTTATGCACAAATTGTCTTTAAAGAAAGTAACTTTGAGGAGTGGGTGGGGAGAAAACCAGACACTGAGTAAACTATTTCCTGAGTGGCAAATAAATTTATATAGCTGTGGGTTTTTTATAAGGCTCTAGGGAGTGGTTTTTGGAAGATGTAATTATGCTTGTGAAATGCTTCTTTTTCATTTTGTTAATGTTGTGTTTCAAAAGAAAAATGTCTATTTTTTTTTTCTATTTAGTGTATGTTTGTGTGTGGGTAAGGAATACTTGAATAAAATTCATGTGCCCCAAAGCATTTTTATTTAGTTTGGACTAAATGTAATGCAGTTTTGATAACACTTTCAGCTAATCTACTTTTTGTTCACTGGCTTTTAATGAGATACTAATGATAGCTAAACCAAACTCTGCAGATCTCTACCCTCCTCAAATTCCTTTCAGTTTCCACAGTATTGCTGACCACAGATATCACACAGGACATGAATTTCAGCTTTATAGTTCTGTATAGAGAAAAGTTGAGCTGATGGTTGTGCAGAGGGTGAAGTGGCACTGGGTGTGTAGCCTCATTTGTGTGGTGGGACTGGATGACAGCACTGAAGTTGTGTGCAAATGACTGGGGAATTCTGAGGGCAAACTGCTCCTTCTCCACTTCCCAAAGAGACAGTGGAGGTGTTGAGGACTGAAACTTTGAAGTTTCAATTTAAGAGGAAACACAGAGGAAAAAGCCACCCTCACGAGATGAACAGGTTCTAGGGGTTGGGAAGAGGAAGGTGATTGTAATAAGTGTGGTGTGTGGATGCGTGTGTTTTGTTTATATACACAAAAAATGTATATAATAGAATCACAGAATGGTTTGGTTTGGAAGGGACCTTGAAGATCACCTTGTTCCAGCCCCCTGCCATGATGGGGACAGCTTCTGGTACACCAGCTTGCTCAAAGCCCTGTCCAGCCTGGCCTTTGAGCAGTTCCAGGGATGGGGCAGCCACAGCTTCTCTAGGAAACCTGTGCCAGGGCCTCACCAATCTCAGAGTAAAGAATGTTTTCCTAATGTCGCATCTAAACTTGCTCTTGTTTCAATTTCAAGACATTCCATCTTGTCCTGTCACTACGTGCTCTTGCACATAGTCTCTCCCCATCTGTAGTGTAAGCTACATACACAGTGTGGGTATTTATATATTTTTTTTATATATATAACATGGAAAGAGATTAAGGCAGTGGGATGTGCATGTCTGACTAGGCAGAAGCTGCCAGATCTGATGTTTGTGGGTGAGCTGCAGAGTGGGATACCTGGCTGGAGGAGCTGCTGTTCCACCTGCCTGTCTTGGAGTTACGCTGGGACTCCTTTCAGAGCTGCATATTTGCAGATGTGGTGGGTTATATGTTGGCTGAGCAAATCTATTTGTAAAACTGAAGGATTGTAGGTGTTTTAGTTTGCTGCTTCACTGCCACCACAGAACCACATTTTAATGCCTTGTTTTCTATCTTGCAGGATCCTTAGGAAAGCATATTCTCAAAAGATGTGTCTGTACACACACTCTTGCTTGGATCTCTGTTGGTCAGATAGGGATATATTTGTTGGTAGAATAAAACTATTTGCTTTTGAGGGTGGTCTAGGCTTCTGATAGAACTGAGAACAGCTAGCTACAGGATGCAATGATGGAAGCTGATGTCTACTTTGCCTTTATTCAAGTTGGTATATGCAAATTCAGGACCATGCAACTTCTGTGAATAATATCATATGTATATTATATAAGGCTTCAGGTTTTAAAAATTATATTTATTAGAACAGTGGCTTGTGTCAATACCATTTAAGCAGAATGAAATACTCTGGTACGAAAAGAATTTTTTATACATGTCAGTCACTTTGGGAGACTGAGGGCAGGCATGTCTGCTAGATAGTACAATCACAGAGGAGTTGCACAAGACTGAGAAGCAGCCTGATAATAATTTTGAGTAATTTCTGTGCTTAGCTGTATTCCAGAAATAAAAAACAAATCTTAATTTCTCAGTCTAAGCTCCAAGACCATAAAGCATGTTTGTTTACCATCTGCACCATCCTTTCAGCCCCTACAGGCAAATGAAAAGACAGTGGTAACAATGGAGCACTGACTTGCTAAAAGCAGCAGCAACAGAGCTCTAAAGACAAAGCAGCATCTTTCTGTACAACAGATGAAGTGGGAGAAGCAGCTCATCCTTCTCCCATAGGCTTGAACATGTTTACATGATTGAAAATGGATGGAGATATTTCTCCCAAGGACATATCCATGGCTATTTTACAGCAACAAAGATGGTGATTTCTCTATGTCCTCAGGAGTTTCTTAATCCTTTCTAATCTTCCATAGCCCAGATCAGAAATAAAGTGAGTTTAAATTCTAGCATCATGACACAATTTAAGATGTGACATTCATGGTTTTTTGGTGTATGCTAAAACTGAGTTTTAATACATATTGTCAATCCTTGAGTCAGCAGAATACACTTTAAAATAGATTAGAAACTTGAAGAGCAAGTTTCATGATTCCCAGTGTTCTCTTTTGTATTCCCTGAGTCTGTGTTCACTGTAGTCACTCATTGAAACAAAATATTCAGGAATGCAAATTTTTTCCTATGTTCATAGTGCTGAGCCAGCATGCAAGCACAACCGCTACTTTAGATTGATGTTCATACACGTAGTTCCTTGTTTCATCAAGTTTATCTATGTTATTTTAAGGTCCCAAATACTGTTCTGGACACAAAAAAAAATTAAAGTTTTAAGCACAGTTATAATGGATGCCATGACTGGCTGAAAATTGTGACTGTAGAACCTGTGATTTTTTTTCTTGAGGAAATTACTGTCCTGTAGAAGAAATTATCTTCACAGATTTTAGTATAATTGTGAGAATGGCTAATCTGTGAATCTTGGCCTAGCTTTAGCTCCTGAATATATCTTACAGAGTAAGTCTTGTGCTGTCCTTTGCAGCTGGCAGGAGGTGAGGTTTATACAAGGGGTGATGGAGACACCATGAGCAGCTGAGGGGGCCTGGCTTGCAGGGCCAACCTGACTTCAGTCTGGCTGCAAGAACCCCACAGAGCAAATGTCCTCTTACGTTCACACACTCAACATAAAGTCTACTGTAGCTCTGTAATGTGCTCAGGGTGTATTTTGGGGATGTGAGGGCTTTGTTATCTGCCTGCAAGACATAGGCAGCTGTGTAGGGCAAATTCAGCTCATCTTTGCATGACTGTATTGTCCCAGGAAGGATTGCCTTGTGGTGTGAATAACACATGAGGTGAATTTTGTGGCCTAGGTTAAGTTGTTGGTGCTAGTTTACTGGGAGGCAGTGGGCCTGAGCAATGTCCCTCATTGACAATGACATCGGTATCTATTCAAGAATTATATAATCATCCTAACTGGAGATCCTAGAACTGAAAATTTATGAAAAAGCTCATTCAGTGCTCATGTGTGCTGATAGTTCTGTATCTACCTAAATTGGCTTCTTTAGTATTGGAAGAAATTCTTGAATATGCAGTTCCTTATTGTTTAATTCCCGTTATCACTCTGTAACTCTAAAATAATAGCATTTTCTATGAATATTCTAATAGTGAACTCAGTTTGTAACAGTAATGCCAGTCATCTAGAGAGCCATTAGTCTGCTTTTTAAGGATAGAAGCTGAGTCAGGAAAACCTTGCTTCAGGACCAAGCAAAGGCAGCAAGGCTTTAAACTTTTTTTTTTTTTAATGTCAGGTGGGAGAGGGAAGGATGATTCTCTTTAGTAGTACTATGCAATGTTGTTTCTTTCTGGAGGAAAAGATAAAAAGCTTTGATAAGGCACCAAACACCAATTTTGCTGCTGATAAAAACACCCAAAACAGCACAGGGCCTGATTATTGATGATAGATGCAGTCGTCAGCTAGCAGTGGCCTGTGTGTGTTTAGTCTTTTGAATGCTGGAAGGTGAGGTAGAATTGTAATGTCTTGAGAGTCATATGTTATACTGGAAGACAGTTTAATGGCTGATCCAGGATTTAGTCTAGAACTCTCCACATGCCAGCCCATTTTTGGGAACAGTCTCTGCTCATTTTCAGCTGTTCCTAGAAAATAAGCAGGCCCATCACCATGTGCCAAATACTCTCTGTTCTGTTTAGTAGTACCAGTGCAGAAATTTTGTTAGCCTTCTGGCTGTCGGGGTTTGTAAAACACTTGAAGGACTAGCAGAGGTTTCAATTTTGCTATGTCCATACAGGCAGGTTTCATGTTCTCCTCCTCCTTTTTTGAAAGTGCTACTGCTTCTTTGGCTTCTAAAAAAATTATAGGAAGTCTTTTGGGAGATAGTTTTAGAGAACAAAAACATTTTTCAATGGTTAAATATGTCTGATTCCTTTGAGTGTCAGAGGCTATGGAGCAGGAAGATGAATACAGTCATGAATACATATGTAACCAGCGTGTCTGTGCTCAATTCTTCTATATGCAAGATGTTCCTTCTTTCAGCAAAAAAGACCTACTGGAATTTGGAACAAGAAATGTCATGTGGTAGGGAAAGTTCTATGTAGTTGGATTAATATCAGAGGCAGAGAGGCACTCATAGAATACAGCAGGATCAATTCTCGCATAAAAGTATTCATAATATTTCCAGCTTTAGCTAACAGCTTAACTTAAAAATATGGGTAAATTTAAGCATCATATTTGTTTTTAAACATATAAAAAATTACCATCATCTTGGGGATGATGTTCATTGATGTAATGTATGTACATATGTACCCAATATGGGTGTATTGTGGGGTTGGGGTCTTCATTACTAGAAAGTTCTCAAAAATGTTGTTTGTTTGGGTTTTTTTATTTATCCAGTTGTGACTGCTGTGTTCTTTTCAGGAAATATGTAAGATAATTGGAGTCTCCTGAAGTTTCCAATGAATAATCAAGGTATCAAATTAAAGTGAATAGCATCTACCCATAACAGCAGGTGCAAAATTGTCACTAATTATGAATTTGCTGGTTTCAGTAGTGACTATGCATGAATTACATTGCATTCATTAAAAAAATAAAGTTCAGAGCCCAACTGGTGCAAGATGAAAAAAACATCATTAGAGCATTCCACAAAAGTGAATTAATATTGCTGAGATTTGCCAGTGAAGGGATCTGCAGGAAGATGAAATACTTCTCTGCCTATGTGGCTGACAAATGCTTCTCATAGAAAAACAGTTGTTTTTCCACTAGTTTAGGAAACATTGGCAAATTCCAGCACAAATATTCTTTATTCTTTTTAGAGAAAGAGGACTTGCATGTAGGTGTTATCTTAAATATGTGAGAAATTGCTATCCATCTGTTTCGAGTAAGATTGGAAAAAATCTTGTTTTCAATACTCTTCTTTTATTTCTGCTTACGCCCAGAACAAAAGCAGAGGAGGGAATACTTTTGATATGCATGTCTTAAGTTATTTTTGTTTGGCTTTTAATCATCAAATGGGAATAGAAAAAGTAAATCTAGGATATGAAGTAACCATTATGTATTGACAGCATTTTGGATTACCAGGACTTAAAAATGAACACTGTGAGCTCTGTATTAACAAAATGATAACTTTATGAACATGAGGAGCTGTTTCAGATGATCTGGGAAGAAGTCCAGTGAAGGATTATAGTAATTCTGGAATCTAACTATAATGCAGAAACTGTTAAGAACCTTGGACTTTATTCCCTCCTCCCTCCCTTAACTGAAGTTTTTTGTTATGACAGAAATGTTGATGTCTTAAACACAAAGGTTGAAATGGAGATGTTGTGTGTCCATGAAGAACTTTTTCATCCCCTGTGCTGCTGTGCAGTCTTGTCCCTTCTGCCTTCATCAGCTCCTGCTCCATGGAGGTCAGCACCTTAAATCTGGTCAGCTGCATTCTCCCGGGAGCTTCATCTGGTACATGTTTTTGACATGCTGGGAGTAATTGCTGTGGTTGGGAATAATGTTTTGGTGCATGTCACCACCATCATTGTGACAATTCAAGTGGCAGCTCAAGGCCTGGAGTCCTTCCTCTCTCCCTTGCTGTCACTTTTAACCAGGTCTCTTAGTTTTAAAGCTTATAAATGTTTCTGTTGTCTTTTATACATCTATTCATGTGCTTAATGTTAAACCTATGTGAAGTGTTTTGAATGCCTGGGGCTGGGGGATGTGGTGATCATCACTCTAGGGAATAGAATGCTTAAAAAGCAGAGAAAAATCAAATAAATAAAACCTAATACTGTTCCTAATATTTCCCTTTTGGTGTCTGCATTCAGCTTCAAGCAGAAATCTTTTTTTTGTATTTATTAGTGATTACTTTTCAGTGAGCCATAATTTGAAAGCAATATGGCATCTCAAAGACAGCAATGGGCTTAGATTTCTGCTACTGAGAACTGGTTACCCACTTGCACCAGTGATGTTTTCTGTGTCTATTAAAAGAGTAAGTCCTTACTGTTTGTCAAAGTAGCTGTCATTCTAAGGCTACTGGGGGGATTTATTTTTTTTTGGTATGTTTGCTAAGGCGTCTCAGAACCTTCTGAAATAATAGTTAATTTTCCAAGTAAAAGACCTATTTTGGAGGTGTCTTTAAACCTACTAGAATAAGTTTACTGTGCTTCTGCAGGGAAGATGAAACAGTAAAATGGGCCTATTTTCTCCCACTGGTCTATTCCCTCATGTTCAGTAAATGTCTTGAATGAATTTATGTTCTCAACTAATTGCTTGCTTTTGCTTCAGATAAGAGCTAGTAAAATAGCTGCTTGTAATTATGATATCGTCTTAATAAGCCTTCCATTTGTTTAAACTTTAAAAAGACAGCTGAAAATATACTGTATATTATCATATGAAAGAACTGTAGAAAGTGCTTCTCTCTTCAAAATGCAGAGTGGACTTGTGTCAAAATGATTTCAAGTGAAGTGGAGGTTAAAAAAAAAAAAAAAAACCTTTTGACCATGAGCACATTCAAAGATTATTTTGATTAATACAAACACATTTCATCATTTGTACTTAAAAACATTTTAAATTACCTTGCAACCACAACCAATGTACTTTATTAGTTTTGTATTCACTTTCATTAACTCAGTGCTTACAACAGCATGGATTAATTTAGTTTAAACTGTTTGGCTTTTGTTTTTAGCTGGTGGCAGAGACAGGACTTTTCACAGGAAGCTCAAAGGCACTTACTACAGCCCTAATTCAGTGTTTCTACTTTCCAAGCACTCCATCTGCCTGTAATTATACATCATGGGTATAAATCAGCCTTCCTCATACTTCAGAACTAAATAATGAAAGGTGACAATGCTAACTGTGGGGAATGATAAGAAATGCTGTCAAAACTGAAAGTGTGTGCCTCAGTTTCATCCATGAAAAATGGCCTGCTTCATAAGACAAAAGCCTTGGACAAAAGACCATAGATTCTGTCCATTTTACATGAAAAATAATGGCCAGAAATTTTTCAAAGATATGAAAAATGCAGGCAGACTTGAAAAATATGTGGAGAAAGCATCCCATGAATTTTAATTGAAATGCAAGAAAGAATAAAATGCCTGTCAATGTTACAGCATTGAAAACAAGATATTTGCTACAAAGCATTATAACTTGAATACTTCAACAATTTTTAGGCTGCAATCTCATTAGTTCTCCTACTTGCACATTTTCCATGCTTTTGCAATGCCCTCCGAACTTTTCATTTAGAAGCCTTTTCCACCATGAACTGGTGCTACTTCTAGGAGAACTGAGCTCTGGTGTCACTCAATATTGGTTCTCAGTGGAAACCAAAAGATTTGTGTTCTAGAATTTACTTAGCTTGTTGGGTAAATGATATGTGCTTTTGTCATTTTAAATGCAGCACACATACCTAGTTTGTCTTTTAGCTATTCACAGGGTAGCCCTTAAGATGATTCAAGTATAAACAATTATGAATATTTCTGTGTAGAACTCACCTGAAAACACTGATGGGAAAACAAATGCAAATCTCTACAAAGCTACAAAGTAAATGCACATAAAGCTACACAGTTCATGAAAGGTGTGAATACAGAATTTTAAAACAAGGGCACTCAAGTGTAGTCATGGCTGATGCTACTTCATATGTCAAGTCATCAAAAGCTTAGTCTAAACTTAAGAAAATCAGTGGTAAGTCTACTTCAGATTTCAGATTGGTGGCTTCAAAATTATTCAGTACTGGGGAGGAGGGACACTCTTTGGAAATGTGTAGGTGCCAATATACTCAGATAGACATATTTTTTAATGCCTTTGGCATACTTAAAAAAGTAAAAAATTTTGAAAATATCTTGGGGAAACAGAAGAATGATTGTGAGTCCGACTGGGATTTTGAAGCCCCTGAGGGCATCTTTTACCTTGTGTTTGAGGCATCAAGAAAGCCCTCTGTGTCCTTAAGGGCCTAAAGATCTCTGACAATCTGAATTCAGGTAGAGGAATTCATTGACTCTCAACTGCAGAAGTGTTTGGAAGTTAGAGTGCTTTTAAAAATCTTGTTATAGAGGTGGAAGAAGAGCTGTTGGCCTTGGGTTTAGGCTGAAATCTGTTTTCATGAGTTTGCATGACAGTCTTATAAGTCTTGCTTGTACTACCAATTAAAACACAAACAGATTCCTCTACCAGCAAGTTTTTCTTTCCCTGTCAGTTTTGTATTTATACAAACACAGTGAATTGCTGCTTTGATGTGTGCATGGAACCAAGTCCCATATTATTGGGAATTAGTTTAAATTGTATGAAAATGATGTTTCTGTAAGCAATACAGAGAGAAGCTAATACTCTTATTTACATTAAAACATGTATTTTGTTTCAGAGAAACAAACAGCTATTAAACACTAAATCCTACAATTCAGGGTGGGAGGTGGGGAATTAAGTAGGCAATGGAATGCTACTCTGATGTGCAGAGTTGTGAGTTTACATTATAGTGGCAGTATCCAATCAGTCTTTTAAATTCTTTTAATTACTGAACTCTCTGGAGTACATAATGGTGTGGAATATACACATGTATCTGTAATAAACAACATGTATCTTGAAGAAATGGATTTAGTTTTGGCAACAACGTGATAGGGAGATCAAAGAGCTAGCTGGCATTAAAATGATTTAGATACATTTGTCATAGGCAGCTGTTATGCTAATCTCATTTATGCAGTTGTCAGCTGATAGGTTCTGATGAGCCAGCTTAGTGGGAAAATCATTAGTAGATCCCTATTGTGATAAATGTTATTTATTACTGTCAAATGGTATTAATGTTTGATTCAAAGATGGGAAATGGGCATCATCTACATGAAGTTCATCCATTCATGGTCAATGATGACAAAGGGAGCTGTTGAATTCCAGCCAAAGGAACTTCATTTCTGTAAGAAAAAAGAATAATGGATTTAATTTGCATATGTTTTAAAAGGGTAATGAAGTAATATGATGTTTATCTTGGTTGAAGAGTGGTAATTTTTGCTGGCATGGCTCCAGCAACATTTGAGTCATTGTGCAGCATTTGCTGTTCAGTTGTTGGTTGTGGAAGGGGCTTTTCAAAGCAGCAGGTGCATAAGGGGGGAGGAAACTAAAATGGTTTATTCATTAGGCCAAAAAATGAGCAATCTCTGTCTTTCCCCTTACCCTCCAGAAATATATTTACAACCACCTTCCTTCATTTTACTTTTCCTATGTCAGTATTTCTTTTTCTCTTCCTGTCTGAGGCCTTTGCTTCTTGAATTACTCATAGATCCATACAGATTTCCACTCCATCTTTGTTGTGCTTGACTTTTTTCCACTTCATCTAAATAGTTAAATGCACAGAGACAGTAGCATCCCATTCCAACTGTAAGGCATATAGAAGTTGGAAGATGGGCATACATGGCTGTAAAATGGAGTATTTCTTCCTTATTTTTTCAAGAGGAAAAAGCCCCAATATTTTGGCTAATTAGCTCTGCAGCTGGTATTAAGCTGTTGAAAAGTGTTCCCTCTGCTTGTGAATTTGCATGGAGGCATTCCTCTTTCTCTTCTCTATTCTACTACAGCTGCAGTGCTGTAAGCTATTTCTAACTGGTTTGAAGTTTAAAAAAAACCCAAAAAAGACTCAACACAAAAAACCCCCATCAAACCCGTAGAAAGCAAAAAAAAAAAAAAAAACAAGAAAAAACAACCACAACTTAATTATGGTGCAACCAATAATAAGGGGCTAATTTTAACTACTCATTGTAAGACAGGTACCAGAACATTCAAACAGTACTGTAGGCTATATTCTTCCATTAGTATATTTATTATTGATAGACATAGAAATTAAATCACGGTACTTGGGTAGCTTTAAATACTTTGTAGAGTAAAAAATAAAGTAATAATGATAACCTAAGGAAGAACTGACTGAAAAAGTTCTGTAGTTATCACCAAGACAAAAAAAACCTCCCAACTGTTTCTGTGGGTTCTGGCCCGGCCACTGTTTAATAGCCTTTCTATGTGAGTAATAAGAAATTCCTGATATTCGAGACAATTGTGGTCTTTTCAAAGGCAGGTAGATGTTAAATTCACATTGATTTTTAGCAAGAAATGAGTGCATGACGATCTAGACATACTCAAATTCCTATGAAAAAGAGTGTGCATTTTCAATTGCCGGCAGTGGAATTGGAGCTTGCGTGGAGATAGGTACTATATGCAATTCTGTAAACTAGAATTGGTAAATTGCATCTTGCAAGTGAACTCATAGCAATTAATGCTCTGTAAAACATTTGGACAAAATACTACAGGGAGTTATGCATGTCTTGAATTTAAAAACTTTTGCGTTGTGTTTTACTGATGTATGTACTCAGTATCAATAAAGTTTGTGGGAATTGGTCAGGGATAGCTCTAAAAAGCCATCTACAGTATTAATTTTGAAGTTATTAAAAAAGTCTTACTGGTCAGAGATCTGCAAAGAAGCCTTGTAGTGCAGTGCTGCAAAGAAACAAAGAGTAATTCTATCAATTTCTGCTGCTTAAAGGTTTTCTGACCAGTTTCAGCCTCGTATTTAAAACTTCTTTTGAGGCTGCTCTTGCTTATGGGTCTGAGGCAGAATTCCTTTATGAAATCTGTGATCCAGTATGTGAGATCATGTATGCCCAGTGGGTTCCTGGGCTACCAGACATGATTGAATTGGGCTGTTTTTGTACACTCTTTAGGTGGATGTAGAAGCAGATGTTTGCTCCATGAGCAGTCACTCAAAACACTCAGCTTTCAGTGGTGTAGACAGCTTCTGACTGAGACTACTGAAAAGGTAGAAGGTGTCCCTGCCCGTGGCAGGGGGTTAGAACTAGGTGATATTTGAGGTCCCTTCCAAGCCAATCAATTCTGTGATTCTATGAACTGCATAAGTGTCATCAAGTCTTTCAGACCTTGTGAACAAGACTTACCAAAATATGAATCCTGACTTGTTGCTACAGCACCACTGCCTCTGAGTCCATATTGTCTGTTCTTAGTACTGTATGAGAATCTGCTCCATCCTCACTGTGATTTTTAGACCAAAAAAATGTTTCAATAAATATGTATAAGCTGTTTCTTCAAACAGCTGCATCTTTTGGAGGCTTGCTGCAGATAGCTCTCCAAGTTTTTGGAGTTTGGATTTGAGTCCATTTCCTTTCCTGCCACCCCCGCCATGTCTGCACTTTTAGATGAGTGGTTTCCTTGGTTACTTCTGGCAGAAATTACAGTTGATCCTTACCCACTATTAGGATGCTATTTAGTACAATACATGGAATGTAAGGCCTTGGATCGTATCTGTTTCCTTATTAGTTCCTGGCAGTTCACAGGCCTTTTTTTTTGTTTCCTTCTTTTTTTTTTTCTCTTTTTCTCTTTTTTTTTCCCCGAGCTGTGAATGTACTAGTTTGAGTTAAGATAGATTTAAAAATCTTGCTGTGGGAGAGCACATATATCTTTAGCTTACTTTGATAGTCCTCTGAGGCTGTTCTGTAAAGTAGATAGATTTGTCTCAATCTGTCTTTATGTTGAGATGTGCTGGGCTTGCTCCATTTTTTGTGATAAGAGTTGCTTTGTAGGTCATAGGAGATAAACGTAGATCTTGTTGAGAGATTTGCTTGTCAAACTGTGTGATGTATTCCATGACTACTAACTTCTGGAGAGTGTGGGATTGTTATGACATGTATAATATACTGTAAAATTCATCCTGAAACTGCTGAAATTCATCACTCACACTGGCATATTGAATCACCAGTTTATCAAGGATACTGAAAGTAGCTAAAATTGCTTCCAGCTTACGATTAGCTAGTCGACTAGTTAACTCTGACATCAAGATTCTCTCTGGAAATGGTGCAATATATTCAGTAAATGTACAAGTTTCAGTGGGTTTATGTTCTCTTTTCCCCTTCTTTTATCTTTCAGGTGCTCTCAACTTTCCTGTGGTGTCACTTCTAGCATTGGTGTCAATACTGTTGTTTGATGCTGGTTTTGGGTTATGCACCACTATGGACCATATTTGTGGGGCAAGTAATTTTGCTGCTGGCAGATTGTTCTTGTACTACTTAGTGAATTCTAGGCAAAAACTGAATTTCTATTAAGAGGTGACAGTCTTGTAACTGTAATATGGAACAGATTTGTGCTACTTCTCTCTACTGTAGAGGATTAAATGGTATCTTACAAAGTCATCCTTAATCTGAAAAAACATATTTTTACTCCCTAAAAAGAAAAAAAAAAAACCAACAACCACCATTTAACCAAAACTTAAGAGTTTTCATACAAGAGGTGATGAAATTTTTGTGGTTGTGTGCAATTTGTTGCAAGGACATGTGACATGAAAATTTTCTGTAGAATTTGTGGATGATTTAAGGAAAGGAAACAGCTTCACCATCAGAGGTTTGGTGGTTTGACATTCAGAGAAGTCTCTTAAAGAAATTAGAGGAAAACAATATGTAGGATCAGTCAGCAACAATATGAGGTCAAGGAAGCAGGTGCTACTGGGATTTCTGTAGAAAGCAAAATAAGGCAGTGGAGCAGTGAACTTCCCTGTCCTTCATCCCAGACCAAGTCTTGTGGTCTGAGAATGGTGAAGTGACGGAAAAAGTCTCTCTCAGCAGGCTGATGTTGCACCTAAAAGAGGGCAGCTTCTTTTGTGATATTTCACTGTGGCTGCCAACCCCCGGGTCTGGCATGGGACAGGGAAAAAGTGAGTTACTGAGAAGATATTTCTTATGGACAGAGGAAAAATGAGAGAAGGAAGAGAAGTTAAAGGGAGCAACTTGAAGGCAGATATTAGGGTGTTTTTTTAAAGACTCAAGAAATATCTGAAGGTAACTTTGTCCATTTAGAAATGAATCAAATAACAAATATTTTGATATCACTGAAGATGTGCATTTAAAATATGTGATGACATAAACAGATGGGGTGCCAGAAGATGGCTTTTGCACTTAGGGATCTGTTTGCAAGAGAATAAAAATTTTTTTGTTGTTTTGTAGGAACTGCAAGTAAACTATAAGGGAGACTGAAAATACTAAAATAACATCTGTGTTAAAACTGCGAAGGCTTTCAGGGCATGTACTGTATTTTTTTTGGAAACGTGCCTTTTGTACTTTATTTGGCATCTCATGATGCATTTCAGAACAGCTTGTGTAAAGTCATCAGTTGTCATCTACTTTCTGATCAAAACCTGGTGAATTACTTTTTGGCAAGCCTGGTCTGTATCATTATCCTCTGCTGTATTCTCTTAGGCTCGCTTGCCTGTAAGCAAACATCTGTATAAAATTATTTGCAATCAGTAGTGATTCTTTCTCCCTGCTGTCACAGGAGGTAGCATTTTACTAAGTTACATGTGGACAAATGCCCATAAACTTAAATGCTGAATCTCCAGCCCTTTGCACCTTATGAACTCATTTATGTCAATACAAAGTAGAGTAGAAGTAGAGTAGAAATCACTCTAAACGGTAAGGAAGCCTTCTTTTAATTCTTGTTTTAGGTGCAAGTGTAATATAGTAATGGCCACACTAAAGAGCATAAATGCACAGAAAATGCATTCTGTAAAGGACCTCAATCACTGCACTAACAGGAGCCCTGGTCTATCCTCCATCATTTGAAATTATTTTCTTACAAATCCAGTAATGATACAAGATCCTATCACATGATTCTGATTATCACATACATAATATTTATGTCTCATTTGGAAATTCAAACTTGATATAGAAAAGACAACACTGTGGTAAGTAACTTTTTAATTAACACTAATTATGCAAGATAAGTAACAGAATTGCAATATAAATGAGAATCAGCAGTAGCAAAATATTTCTTGTTCCATCTGAGTACAACTAAACAGCTTATTTAGGGAATATAATTATCCTCCAAAGTGAGCAATACCATTTAAGAAGTTCAGCTTACCACTGCTGTACAATTCTAACATAGCAAGTATTTCTAGGCCTTCTGTAAGGCCATTGGCTTGCTTTTATTCTCTTTTGCTTTGGTTTTGGAGATTAAACTTGTTACTATCCTGTTCCTGTAAAATGTGTTCTCTCTAGGCAGGTCTCATATATAAGTAGTCTGAATACCTTTGTATTTCCCCAGTAGCTATGATGGGTCAATTGATTTGGGTTTTAAAAAGCTTCTGCATCTGTTCCAACATACTGATTGTCATGTGCCTGCACTCACACGCCCTCTGAAAATGCATATGTTTCATTTCATCTTGATTTTAGAGTACGTAAAATACAGGTTTACATCCTAAGCTACTTATGATCTGACTAGGAAATGACAGAAGAACAAATGATAAAAGTTAAAGAAATTGTCTAAATAATTTCCTTACTTGCCAGGCAATAAAAATAGGGTACTGTCTGCTCTGATTAAGGTCTCTGGTGCCTCTCCTGGTTTCGAGGTACTTTGAGTAATCTGTTCCTGGCAGAGAGGTGATAGATCAAGTGCAGAAGAGTCTTCTTAACAAGGGGCTCCCCCCCGAAAACATGTTTCCTATAGTTATTCTGCTTGGCCAATAAGACCTGGAAGGCCTTTAATGGCAGAGTGGTGCCCTCTGAACTCCTAATACCACTCCTTGTATCAGAGTCAAATTTGACAATATGTTAAAGAAATAACTCTTTCATTTTTCTTATTTTCCTCCCTCTCTCTCTTCAACCCAAGGCAATGCTGCTGTTATGCTTTAGAGACCATGTTAGCTAATGAGTGCCAGTTGTGTTTGGGTAATTAATGTGGATGACAGGAATGCAACTTGTATATTTGTAGATGGTTATCAAATCAACTGAATTAATCTCTCCCAATTTGCTTTATCTTGCTGCTGGTAGCTAGTGTGGTATTTAAATTATTTCGTGCCTTTTTTTTTTTTTTTTTTTTTTTTTTTTTTTGTTGGGATTCCAATCTGTAGAAGTTAATAAAGAGTCACTTCAAGGAGAGTGAAATTACATTACATTACAACTGACACTTCTAGGATTAATTTTACAATTTTTGATTTTAATTTCAGTGAAAATGTATTTAAAATTATCTCTTGTCAGATTCTCAAATTAAATATAATGAAAGTTGATAATATTCTAATAATATTAAGTTGGTTTTGGTAGTTACTAAGGCTGGTATGAAAAGATTATTCAGGCTAGGAAAACAGTACATATTAAGAAAACTCCACAATTTAACAGCATTACATAATATAAATTATATAATGTTATATACATCTGATCATTAAACACTTGTGCCATATAGTAATTCTGAAGTTACTGTATATATTGAGAATATGCATGACTGACTGAGGGTGGATCTGTTTTTCTCTGAAGCTTGTAAGAATCTTTAATTTCCAAGAAGAGTTTGATCAGACCTAGATAAAACAATTAAGGCTATTTTGAAAAGAAGCCAGTGTAAGATGAGAGAATGAGTCATAGCCTGGCACATTGTGCAGTCCCTGTGAAATAGTGTGTGATTTCAAAGGATGTGCTGTGGCAAGGTGTGCTATCCACGTTATAAGTAATTTCTTGCAATTTCAAAAACTCATTAATAAGTCCTTGTTCATGGAATATCTGTGCTATTAATATGGACTTGGACAAGCCTGCAGTAGGAGCTGATGTTAACAATTATAACATCTGAATTTTTTTCTCTGGGTAACTCATGCTGACCAACATCTGGTGGTCACTCACATAGTGTGATGTGAAATTGCTTTTGCTACAATAGCACAGTTGCATAATACCCAGCACTTCTGACCATCACTTGATAGAGCCATTCTGGTAATGCTGGTGGTCATGATACTTCGTTTTCCTCTCTGCACTTTGTTATTCAGGAAATAGATTAGTTGAGGGAAATAACTTTTTAAAATAATCTTCAACTTGGTGTATTCCATTCACTCTGAGAGGATGTATTCCCTTGCTCATATTCTCGTCAATATTCTGTATATTTCAGGAAGATTTTCATTCTTCAGGATCTTTTTTCGAAGAATACTATCTGCCCACTCTTTTGTGAACTGAACTTCTAGAATTTCTGCAATTGTCCTTTTATTATCTTCACTCGTCAAATATTCGTTTTATACTAAAGGGACAAGAACTACGGCTGCATTCCAAATGTGGTTTCAAGTCCCCTATGTAGTATTAGAATCTTTTATTCCAAGTCTTAATCTTGTTTTCTGTATCTATCCTAGCATCTCTGGTCTTATTAATTTAAATACAGTTAATCCTTGTGTAGATGGTTTTAAAGTTCTTTCCAGAACTAGGAGCATATCATCTCCTGTTAAATATTTTGTGGCATATGGCTATGGAGAGAGAACTACTTTTTATTATTTTTTTTGTCATCTCATAACCTTACCTTTCTTTACAATGAATTGCAGATGCCAGTGAAACCACTAACAGTATCAGCCTGTGATCCTGGTCTATTTGTCATTCAGAATTTTATTGCCTTTCTCCTTTTGTCTTTACAAGCTCTATTCCCTGGTTTTGTTTCATCAGCAAATTTCTTCACCTTCATGCATATTTCATCTCCTAGGTCAGTGATATATAAAATGAACAAAAATGGGCATAATACTGATTCTTGTGGCATTCCACTAATCCCTCTCTCCCAAACTGCTCTGTCTCATAAACAGCTTCTGTCTGTGACATTTAAGCCAGTTCCCTATCCACATATGTGGCTCACCCCAATACCCTACTTAATGACTTTGGCTCAAATACTCTTTTCAATTGTGTGGTGCAGAGGGAAATAAAAGACTGAAAGAAGGACAGAAAGGGAATGGAGGTGGAAGCAGATACTTGGTGACGTTTCTAAAACCCATGCAACCTCAATTCTTTCTACCGTGTCTCCTCATAGATAAAAATCTAGGGTGTTTTTCAGGTGGTTCTTCCTTTTTGTTTTTACTCCTGAATGTAAAATTTCAGCTTCTTGACTCGGGATTACAATTTAATTATCTGTTTAAACATACTACTTTGATGTCATGATTTTTGCTACAATTTCACTTGTACTTTTTAAACCATCTGTCCTGAAAATGTATATGTTAATCCTCATTAGTAAGGCAAGAAAAGAATTGTCAGATTTCTTGGAATTTATGTTGAAAAAAGGACAATATACAATAAAAATGTTTTTCATGTTACAACCATCTACAATCTAATCAAAGAGAATTTTTCTACCAGATGCTTATGAAAGTTTTTTTTACCCTTGTAGCTTAATTTGTTGTGTATGCTTGAGGTAACTTTTCTCTTTTCAAAGTTCTTCCATTTTTTTTCCAGTTGTCTTAAGACCTCTGGATTACCTTCTTGATGTCTGTAAGTCTGACAGTTACTTTGTGAAGCTCCTTTTTAAACAATGATTAAAGAACTAATTTGAGGTTTTTAGTAATGTATGATTATTATTTTAATAAATCACTCTTTTCTCTCCTATGATGGGTCTGTGGTAGTTCCATCTCCTAAGTTGATCTCTTGGTTTTCATATGCAGTAACTGTGTGGTATTTTGTTCTTAGTCTTAACTATTTATACTGTTGGCTTCTTAATCCTGAACTCTGTTTTCTTATCTACAGTTATCTTTCAACTTAGGTTGTGCACCCTCTTTTTTTTCTCTTAGGATTGGTGCTTTTTATGTCATAAGTGCTGCCTTTTTCTGTTACAGTTTGTTTTGTTGTTTACTCTGGATATTTTGATCACTAGCACATTTTTCACTATAGAATGTGTGTTCTTCTTGGGGAACTTTTTTCTCCATATTGTGCCCTTTGTTCAGTACTATATTTGATTATAATTTACCCAGCCCTGTTTGTGTTCTTTCACACTTTGTTCTCCTGAAACTTAATTAGATTTTGTCTCACTGAAGCATGGTTGAATTCATACTGTTTAGCTCCTTACTATATACAGTTTATTTCCAAGCTCTACTTATTAAATACAGTCATAATAATTCATGGCCAAAATCTGATCACATTTTCTCTCATGCCCTTCAATAGAATCCAAATATTCCCACTGCCTCCAAGAGAATGAGAAGAAAATATTGAAACAGGTTTCTCTTTTTTCTGATTGCTGAACACACTATGCACTAAATGTGTCATTGAGATCCTGTAGGAAGAAAAGAATGTGGTGGTAATGGTTCTATTTTTGCCTTATGTCTTCTCAAGCCATAGATTACTGTATATGTCCTGTAGTTCTCTTAAGCATGGTGAGTCAGTCTTTAGAGGAACTTGGGATGAAACTGGTCAGAGTGTTAAGTTTGAAATGAGCAGATGAGTTCTGCATATTTCAAGTTGTCACTGTGGGCGTTTTCACATGTCTAGTAAATAACAACATCTCTTCATCACTTAACTACAGGATTAGGAGGAATTACATTAGTGTGTAATTAAGTTCAATGTTCTTGAGTGTTGAAGAATTACAGTGAACAGTTTAAGGGACACTGATTTTTGAACAGTAACATTGCTGGGGATCATTCAGTTCTGTGCCAGTGCCAAAGCTGACAAAGGCATTGGGAAAGGAGTTAATGATCCCAAGGCAGAAAGACCCATTTAACATCTGAGACAAGTTTGGTGTTCAGGTGGATGGGTAATCTGGGTATGGTGACGTGTAAGGCTGTCCCTGTCAATGATGAGCTTGGGTGACATCCTGCCTGGCAACATAGACCAGGGATGAACCCACCTTTCCCACTCTGTGCTGCTTCAAAAAAAAGCAGCAGGAATATGAACAGGAGGAGGGCCTGGCTGGTGTGAGCCATACCCAGGTTTTGTGAGGTCCTTACACTTTGAGCTCCCTGGTTCATTGCCAAGCTTCTGACCAAATTGATTCCTCTGATCACTGTAAGACCTTCTTCATGCAGGCTATATGTCCATTGCCAATATGCCATGCAGGCATATTGTCCATTTGCTTTTATGTCTGTCCTGAGTATATGATATTCTAGTTTGGTTTACTTTTAACAAAAACCAAGAAAAGATTCCTAATAGACCTGAATGTCCAGAAGGAAAAAATCCTCTTTTTTTTTTGCTTCTGTCCCTGGTTCATTTTCTTCCTGGGGCAATTATCTTGCATTTTGAGAATCTAAGAAAATCGTAACTTTAAATAATTTTTCCCTTTAGAAGCCATCCTCAAATTGTATAAAGGCGAAAAGTGGTATCAGCACAACATGTTTAAAATCCTCTTTGAAAGACAGCCCCCTCCCTTTCCTAGATTGTATAGCACAGCTTAACACTAGGGGAGAGGAAAAACTTCTTTCCTTGACAGAATATTTCCATTTTTCTTGTAGCTATACCAAAATATTCTTATTCTCTCCCTTTCACACCCTGCTTTGCAGGGCCCTTTCTGCCAGGACAAACCGAAGCTGAGCACTTCAGTGAAAAAGGCATTGCTAGAATAATCAACTTTGTTTGTTTTAATTAAAATTTGCTCAATTCTTGTGAAAGTTGCTGGGATTATGGTACCAGAGGAGAGGGAATAATTTTGCTGAGTAATGAATTTACAAGAGAAAGCAGTGGTTGCTGTTCTTTAACCCTGTTCCAAAGAACCAAGTTGAACGTACAGTGCGTGTTACTGGTAATTGAGAGAAGATAGTTTGTTAGTCTGTCAGCTTATAAAAATAACCAGTGAGCTTTCCATCAAATATATTCTGAGGAGAATTAAAAGCCAACCCAAGAAACTGGTTGGAAAAATGTAAGCTGTGCTTTCAGGAGTTATTATTTCAGTGTACCGTGGTGGCAGTTTAATGGTAAATCAGTGGGCAAAAGTGCATGGAGGCATCTGAAGACACGGCTTATTATGTTGTATGTGGGAAAGATATTGACTGTTTTCTACAGCTTGAATATATCTATCCACATGGACAGCATAAATATTACAGCTAGGGTGGCTGAAAATTTTTGAATATAAAGTGTAGGCAAGGAATTTTTTATTGGCTTTTCACCAATTTTCTGTAAGATCGAAATATTCTGTCTGCCAGTTCATTTTAATGAGATTTTGCTGCAATTGCAAGAGAAATCTCCCTGTATTGCAAAAATCTGATTTATGTGTGACAGTGGAGTGTGAGAGTTGCAGGTCAAACAGTAAATATTCTACCTGCAGCTAGGATGGTATTGTGTTTATGGAGTTATCTTTTTGTTTATCTGTTTTGATATGATCTCCATACTATGTTTTCTGAGCTTTGGGTTTAATTTCTGATATTAATGTAGATTTTTCAGGGTGGCTTGAGTTAAAAATCTCTTTCAGCTTCAGTATCCCAGTTTTTAAATCTGGAGACTTTCCCTATGTTAGAGAGTATCAGGACTGAGAAGTTCATATCTGTCAGTGTTACAGGAGCAATACATAACAGAGAAAATACCAAAGTTACTGAGAGTGAGCTTTGGAAACATTAACAGGATAAAAAGTAATGACAGCAGTTGCTATTGTCATTTAAATTTTATTCTAACAATATGGTTTAAAATTAAAAAGAAACTGGATTGCACAAAGAAATAGCATCATATGGTGGTTGGTTGATGTTTCTGTAAATGCTTATAGAATTTGAATTGTCTCCTGCTGCCACTGGGAAGATCGAAATCGGAAGCTGTGATGGCAGGAGCCATAAATAAGTTTTCCTTGTGTTTGTAATGTAATCAGAAAATAGAAACACACTAAAATACCAAGGCAGAATATTGGAGTGGGAAAATTTTCTTTAAACTTTAAAAGTTCTAATACCATGAGATACATTTTAGTTTGTACTTTGCTGATTGTATCATATTTCATGGTATTGTAAGGATGTTGTGCTTTAGACAGCAGCTGTATCCAAGCACATTGCTGTGCCCCCAAACTGAAAGGAAAGTTGAGGGCTTCTGTGGGGGGAAAACCATACCTGCCCAAAACCAACAAACCAGAACTCATTGTAATTCTTTCTGCCCCTGTTACAGAAATTTCACTTGGCTTTTAGATCTTTATAACTAGACATGAATCACAGTTTAGCAACATAGATACATACTTTATAGCCTCAGTAGTAAATGGAGAGAAAGGAGAAATTGCAATTTCTTTGGGAGGTGGGGAGAAGGATAGGAACCACTGCGTGGAAGGGACGAGTGATAGTTATGGCCGTACTACAGATTTGGAGATCTACTATTGCACTTTGGATATCTGTATCAATTGTACTACAACTCATCAACTACCATTTTCATACTTCTCAAGCTGTGTTTAGTTATAATATTGAAATAGCTGTAAGCACAGTAGAAGTGAAATACTGGTACAAGGAACTGGTGAAAATCACATCCCATCATTTTTTATGCATATTAAATATGCAGTTCTGAAAACTATTTGGAGTTCAAAACAGTTCCTTAAGCTAAAACTAATGTCATAATTTGCCTTATCAGTCTCTAATTTCAGCAGAAATGTTTTCTACCATTTTTTGACCTTTGATTAGCATCTCTTATTATGTAAATGAAGAAAGGCCATGTAAAAAGCTGGCTCTACTGTGCATTTACATAATGATTTGCTTTTGTAAGATGAGCAGTTAAAACTACATCAGTTTAGAATTTCTTTTGTCTAATGGCTGTGCCTTTCTTTAACATTTAAAGGTAAGAAGAGTCGAGTGATTTGTTCTTATGAAATTTCTGTTTAAACACTACCTCTGTAATTTTCAGGAAAATAGCAGAGGCAGACATTTAAACATCTCTTCTGAAAATAAAGCTAGCAGGATTTTCATAAAAAAACCAGAAGAGAATAGATAGAAGGTGCACAATATCCACACTGATAGTTATTGAGGTACAGGCCAAGATTAATTCTTTTTTCAGTTGGTGAAAACAAATTTTTGATGAATGAATGTCTGCAGCAGACATGTCAATAAAGGAAAAAAACTGCATGAGCTGGTGGGGTTTTTTTGGTTGCTTTTGTTTTTTTTAAATTTGAGGGAAAAATGTGAAAGGCACCCTCTCTGGAATTTGCAGGGAATTCTTTGCGAAGGCTGTTTTGTACACAGAGAGATTACATGCCAGAAATGCAAAATGAAGTACAAAATAAGGTAAATAATTGCGAATATCCTAAATGTAGAAAATAATATATAATGCATGATACTTTAAATCTCATTAAAAAGAGCAGCATACGTACCTTCCTAGCAACGAAACCTCCAGAGTCTCTCTGGAAAGATGTTCCTTCTCTAAGGGCTCCCTTGTATAAGTGCTTTAATAAATGAAGCACATACGGAAAGTATATCAGTGTTCCCTGTGTGCTGAATATTTCAGTGTTCTCAAAAGCCTCATATATGATTGTGTAACTTCCTAATCTGATATAATCAACACAAAAACTCTATGTTAAATTAATGTTCAAGATCTAATTTCAGGCAACAAGAGCCATGACAACTGCACATAAAGCTGGTACTCCGTCCTTAATTTCCCTTTTGCTCTGCACTAAAAGCAGTGTCCCAATACAGCCTTAGAGAGCTTGGTGCTGATTGAGATGCCATCTCCTGGCTGAGCTATAAAACCAAGCTGCAGAATTATTGTGGTTATTCAAGATGCTGTAGTGACTGTTTTCTGGCCCTAATCCAGCCCTGGTAATTATGGTTAGATTTTGTAATTTCTCTTTCCACTTTCATCTCAATAGGGTGTTCTCCTGGCCGCCTGTCCCGCGCTGCTGTGTGGCATTAATGCGGCTCTTAAACAGCTGCTGTGCTTCTCACTGCAAGTGGCTGCATTTTGGTGGTAGGTAAATGACTCTCTTGCACAGTGCCTTGAGAATTACCAGGATAAAGGACACTTACTGTTTTTATTTTACCACTCGGTGCCCAAGTTTTATTGGGGTCTTGCCTGGTAGGTATTTCTCTGTGACGAACATTTGAGGCCCAAGAACAACAAGGCAAATCAAAGAAGAAATAAGTGCCTCAATGTTTAATGTCCCAAATGTTGAGAATTTTATTTAAGACTATATATATTGGTCTGTCATTTTTAAATAGTCGCATGTACTGTCCAAATCAACGGAACATAAAACATAACTGCATATAGACCCAATTTTTGCTGTAAAAATAATGAGGTTTTATCCATCTACACCTTATCTTACCTACTAGGTTTGTAAATTACCCATATGAAAAAAAAAATCGCATGTTTGGAACAAGGGATAGTGATTGTTTTTCTGAGGCAAACATTTCTTTTAAATGTTTAAAAAAAAAAACTTGAAGAAAACTCAAACCAAACAGATAGCTTCTGTGATACATTTAAGTTGTATGCAATAACCTCTGAGGCCAATACAATGAGCAAAATAATCATAAATGCATTCATAGCATGGGGCATTTCTGCTGAACTGCTAATGGTTGTTCAAGTCATGATACAATATTGGTGAAATGGAGAAAATTCTCACGTTCATAAACGTGAGATTTTACTGGCAATCTGTTTGCTCCCTTAGACATCACAGAGTGTCAGTGCTGCTGCATTGGATACTTCTGTTGACATCTTACCAGGCTCATGGGTCCTTTAAATATGATATGAGGGCAATGGGACTATTAAGATTTTGTCAGCACATGTTATTGTCTCTGCAGATACAGTAATAGCTCTTTGAAAGCTACATATTCGGTGTGTGAGGATCCTTTCTGAAGATAAATGACTTAGGTTTTTGTTATAATAGCAAAAATAACCTATATAACTAGAAGCTGGCATTTAAATTGTCAAATCTAGGTTATTCTAATTATAAACCTGAAATCTTGTTTTGTTGTTGTCAATAGAAAGGAACAGTTTAGTTGATGAATGCTTTTTTTCTTTAAGGCAATTAATTCATACTAACAGCAAATATGTTGCATCATTCTTCACTCTGATATGTGTTAAAATAGCTAAAGTAGAAGCTCTTAGGAATGCAGCTTATGTTGGGATGATGACTAACCTTTATCATTGCAATTCATTCAGACCAGAGCATGATGTTTGCTTTTTTTTAAACCTGCTTGCTACAAGTAGCTATTCTTTAACAACATAGTATTCAGCTGTTTTTGTCTCATGAGTGCAGACAGTGAATTTTTGTTTCATCAGTTTCTATCCTTAGCCTACATTTTGGCAGGTCTTTGTTGTAAGTGTGTGTCTCGCATATTTATCTCACTCTTTCACTGAAGGCATTTAAAATTTTGGCTTGGCTTATGGATGTTTGCTTTCGGTGTTAGTGTAATGTCCATACATCTAATTGATAAGTTATAATGCATTTTTTTGTAGCTTTAACCAGTCATTTAAAATAAATAAGATCATAATGATCAGTTTCCATTTACCCATTTATTAAATAACAATGTTCACACTGAGCAGTTTGATTTTGTGTTACAATAAGGCAGTCTCTACACGATGACAGATGGTGTTTCATTTTGCCGACACTGTGCTAAAGTGCTGTGAGTTGTGATGTGTTTGATTTTATTAGAGATCAGATTTAACACATGCATTCTACATAACTGCAATAGCATTCCCATTTCTCATCTGTAGGAGAAAATGAAACTGTGATGAAATGTAATATACTCACCCTCAGGCAGAACTAGTGGGATTGGGAATTGCAACATAATAAATCTAATGGATATTGCACTACAGGACACTAGAAATTTACTGTTATTATGTTCAGGGAAGGAGCTTGGTTTTGTAAAACTCACTTTTATTTCACTGGCATCAGTGCAATTTCACATTATTTAACCATTATATCCCAACAGTTTGCTGCATTGAAAAAGTAACCTAAGCTCAGAGGAACAGAGGAGTAAAAGAACTCAAAAGGGAAAATACGAAGTCTGAATAAGAAAATGACTGAAATTATTAAATGCAAATTACTGCCTGACAAAATAGTTATAGTTAATAATGGGCTATCAAGATATGCATGTTTAAAGTACATTTATAATTTATAATAATAGACGATTAAATATAACTATTGCATATTCATACACATTAAAATACCCAATTTATTTTATCACAAATCTTTTGTACTTGAACACTATTCAAGTTTAATAGGTATCAAGATAATACTTATTTTTGTGACCCTTGTTTATATTTGTTTCTCCTGACAGTCAGAAAGTGCTCTGATCTAATCTAGCATGTCTCTAAAAAGGGTTATTCTAGAGCACACTATGCTATGTATACCTCATCTACTTCAAGAAACCAGGGATCCTAATTAGAAGGGTCTCATGGTATTACAGGAAAAAGGAGCGGTATTACAGTTTAATCATAACCTAAAAATTTTTTCATGTTGTCAGTGTTTTGAATAAGTCAGTTTCTCATAGCCTCAAACACTTGTGGAACATTCTTGGTTGTACCTGTTAGATGCCTTTAAAAATTTCACATTTTTTAAATGCTGCATTTGCACAGAGTGATGCTTCAACACTATGTTTATGTTTTACAAGATGACACTGGTCCTGTTAAATAGAAATGGTCTAAGTGAACTGAATGAAGGTCATAGATCTTTTTTTAACTTTTAACCCTTAATTTCTTATGAAATGCAGTACATGCATTCTATTTCAAGAAAAAATATTAAATCTTAGAATCCTGATTGAAATACTAACCCCTGTCATAAAAGACTTAACTTGGAGAACTGCATTTATCTCCCTGAATCTTCAGGAGAAGCAGCAGAAGAGGTCTAGTCTTGACAGTAAAGGCAAGGCTTTTGAGTGTAGCTTTGAAATATCTCAATTCTTATATCAAATAGTGTTTAGACCTTTGGTGAAGTGCTTCTTTTATTTTTAGTGGTTAGCACTGCTGCTATGATCACATGAATTGAAGCCGTCAATGAAAACTGAATTTTTTTGGGTCTGATAGCTTAGAGTTAGTAGTGGGGAACATTGATCAGCCCTTTTGTAGAAAAGATAACAAATCACATCAGGTTTAAAATAAATAAATATTACAGAGCAGAGTAGACAGAACTAACAAGCTGGGAAGTAGAAATGTCCTGGGAGTGCTTGAGCTAACCTGGAAGTTGCAGTGCCCGCTGAAGCAGCTATTCCCTCTTGGGTCACAGGATGATCCTGCTGCACATTGTGCTGCCGCTCTGTGCACACCTATGGATTTGCCAGAGGTTATCCAGTGGGAGACAGGTAGGTCTGCTTTCTGATTTTAGAGGTTTTTCTACAACACAGAATAATCAGCTTCTACATTTTAGTAGAAAGTTTTTCAGAAGCAGAGTTAATTTCTTCAAATGGAGATATGTCGTGGTCTAACCCGTGCCAGGAGCCAAGCCCCAGGCAGCCGCTTGCTCCTGCCCCCACCTGTGGGGTCAGGGAGAGAATTGGAAGGGTAAAAGCTGTAGAACTCGTGGGTTGAGATAAGGACAGTTTAATTAGGGAAAGCAAAAGCAGTCCACACAAGCAAAGCAAAACAAGACAAGGAATTAAATCATCCGTTCCCATGGGCAGGCAGGTGTTCAGCCATCTCCAGGAGAGCAGGGCCCCATCCCTTGGAATGGTGACTTGGGAAACCAAACACCATCACTTCAAATATCCCCTCTCTCCCCCTCTTCCTCCTACTTTATATACTGAGCATGATGTCACATGGTCTGGAATATCCCTTTGGTTAGTTGGGATCACCTGTCCTGGCTGTGTCTCTTCCCAGGCATCCCCAGCCTGGCTGTACAAGAAGCAGCAAAGGCCTTGTCTCCATGTGAGCCCTGCTCAGCAACTACAAAAACATGTCTGTATTTTCAACCCTGTGTTCAGCACAAATCCAGAACACAGCCCTGTACCAGCCACTGGGCAGAAAATTAACTCAGCCAAAACCAGCAAAAGAAATGAGAAGGAGATGGTGCTTAACCCAAAGCACAGCTGAAGGCTCTGATGTAGCTACCAGCTATTGCTCTCAAGTTGTGCGGGAGGCCAGAGAAAAGCCAGAATGACCAATGATAAAAACATGGTGCCAGAAGCTTAAAAATACGTATATTCTTGGGTTTAGTTTTTCTCAGAATAGTTATAAATATGAGTAAACACGCTTTTTTGGAAACCTAATGATGATGATGTACAGAAAGGATACTTTTTTAAAATTCAACAGTGACATTAGGTTGGTGACAGGATGTTTTGTAAACAGTGTTGTTGCCATACTATTTTATGGCTCTTAGATGCTATATTGTTCAAGATCCTTTAAATTCTACATTTTGATGTCCTTTGCAACATGTCGGGCTTCTATTGTTCTGTCACTTTACATTATTCCTATCAAGCAAAAATACTTAGTGTAAGGCAACTTTATAGTTTGACAATTAAAGATAGAAGCTATTTTCAGTTTGAGTGCCATGTACCATTGATATAAAATTGTCTGCCAAAGTATTCTTGAAATGTTTTTTTATATCAATATATCACATAGATGTATGTATATATGTTTGTATATATATGAAACATTATCCCAAATGTAAACTGCACTGGAAAATACCACCAAAATTTTTACTATTTGTAAACAGTAAGTGCAGGCAATATGTTCCTAAAGGGAGTCTACAGCTCTATGGGATTTTCTTAATGTTATACTTCTGCTGCGAAGAAAAGTAATGAAGAAGTTGCAAAAAAGCTGTGTGTGAAAAAGGATTGATCTACTATATGGAATAATTTCTTAACAGCTGTTTTGGGTTTTTTAAAATCTTTTTTAACCATAGTGTGGGAATTTTTCTGTCAGTAGCGCTGCTTTGGTTGCAGTGGAAACAGTAACAGTAAATCACATATATATCTATGAATTAATCATTTTTCCTACAAAATACTAATTTTCTCTGTCAGGTGCATTGTAAACATAGTCTGTGATGCTCTCTGTTGAGAGGAGCTCAATTATAATGTTGATTTTTTTTTTTTTTTGACCAGCAGTTCAGTACATTAAATTCTCATCCCAGAATGCTGGCTAAAGTACTGTATTGTTAACTGCTACTGAAATGAAGGCAATCAAATTTGGGCAATGTTAAGAAAAGGAAGACTGTACCATGCTCAAATCTTAAAACCATCCCCTTTTAGAACTGATAGTCTTGGTGTGCCAATTGATTTAAATATGAGAGTTAAAGTATATGAGAAAAAAAACTTTTTTCAGTCAGTTTCAAAATCCAAGTGCAGCTCAGGTTCTTTCTAAGCTTTTAGCTATTGCCAGGCAACTGGTAACGCAGCTCTCCTGCTGTAAACCCCATGGGGAGACAGGAAAAGCTGGCAGAGGTTACTATTTGCTTCCGTGCACCTTTGTCCTGGGTACCAAGTCTGACCTGTATCCTTTCCTCTACTAGTCAGTGTTGGGTAGGAGTCTCAGTCCCAGGAGTTCTTGGAGTCTGAGAACTCATGAGTGTTTTATTTTGGGATTTTTATGGTGACAAGTCCGCAGCACAGAGAGCATCCTACCAGCTCCTATTCTATCGCTTCTGTGTGATTCTGCTCACAGTTGCTTTATGTGTTGGTTTTATCATGGCTAATGCAAGTCATGCTGTCATCGCAAAATCACAAGTAGTTTAAGAGCTTTTGTTTCTCACCATGTGGGGAAAATCACACGACTGAAAAGGGGAAAGCATATGAAGCTTGATGAGTTTCATAGGGATCTGTAGCTCTAGCTTCCCTCTAAAATGGTGCATGATAGTGGAATTTAAGGACCAAATCCTGTTGTGCCAGTATTACAGTAATGTGGATACTGGTCTTAAAGTTTAAGAAGGAGCCTTACAAAGGCACATTTTTGGGTAGAAGCTGTAGGGGCATTGATTCTAAACTTTGTGATCATTTTTTAATGTACTTGAATTTCTAATGTGTAAGGTGACTAGTGATTTCATTCAGTTATGCTGGGTATTTAACTCCTTCCTCCCCACCTGCTCTGGAACTGAAAGTTTATCAGATTAATGAGGTCTCTGGCTGTAAAAGCAGGATATGGTTTGAAGTGGCTTTTGATTTCAGCAGGATCTATCATGTCAAACACCTGTTTTAAGTTATGGTACTCATAATGGTACCTCCTTGTTCTTTCTGACATTGATTGGCTTCCATGACCTGAAAAAAGTATCTCTATGAGGATGCTAGTTTAGATCCTCCATGTATCACATTCCTTTTAGTTTCCTCAACTATGTTACAGAAAGTAAATTGTTAAAAAAAGAGGAGGTATTCAGTGGAACACTATCTTTTGAATCAAAAATCAATATATTATATATTATATCCAATGGTTATATTTTTATCTTCAATAACCTATGTTAAACTTTTCCTGTAGTTCTTAGACAAAAAAAAAAAAAAAAAAAAAATTCCAGCATATACTTCACTGCTGGAGCTTGTTCTTTAATTTAATTAAACTTTATTGTTGCATTTCCTGCCCTCCATCCTCTTTCTCATTCAACATACTTCCTATTATCCCTTTCATTGAAATTACTTCCTTCTTTTGTCAGAAACTCTCCCAACACTTTTTCAAAGGTGGAAAAAGAAAGGGGTTTTATCAGCAGTTTTAAATTTTTTTTTTTTTTGTGTTGTATTCATTGTGTTGAGAGTCACAGCAGTGACTGAAACCCAAAAAGCCCAGTAATGGTTATTATTGCCTGTACAGAACTGAGACTTGACAGGGAATCTGGGCAATGCCCTCACAATACTGAGCACTGATACTTTATTCCTTTTGTGTTTTGTACAGATCTCATCTCTACCACTGCATACAAAAGAGAGGCTCTGAAAAGGTGTCCTATTTATGAAGAAATAGATAGCCCCTACTTGAGAGGATTTTTTTTCCCTTCCTTTTTCTCAACTTTTAATTGCAGATGAAATAAAAGCACTGTAAATTGAATTTGATTTGCATGAAATTGCACAGGCATGCTGGTTATGTAGCAACTAGGGACTCCCTATGAACAAGAACATTTACCATGTTGATTCTTTACCAAGGTATTTGTGGAAAAAATGCAAGAGCCCTCCAGAGGTTAAAATAATGCCATAAAACTTGGTGGTCCTTAACCAAAGCCTGCATAAGCTCTTGATAAGCTCATGCTACTTCAGTAGGCTGTGTGCTGTGACCTAAGTTTATCATGCTGCTTCTCTTATCTTTCATTGTTATCAATTGCTTCCTTATTGTGTTCATCTGCTCTTCTCATCTTTCACTTAGATTGATGTCTTTTCAAGAATAAATGTTATTTTCATTAGATGTGCATTGCCCTTGCTCCAGCAGAGCTTCAGTTCCAATATAGGGACTATTGTGACCCCTGTAATGCAAATGCCAGAGTTATATCATAGCTTGTTTTAGTGTGTTTTATGGATCATATTGTACCATCAGCCTTTCTGTTCTTGAATTAGAATAATGCTTCTTTAGATGATGTTGATGGTGGACAAATACAGCTGACCTGTATAAAGTTGTTAGGTTAAGATAGCTGAGTTTTGGCTAAGGATTTCTTTAAGACCAGGAATATGCCTCTCACTGTTTTTTTCTAAAAGAAAATAACTATTAGAAATATTACCTATCTATTCCTTTCCTTACAAAAGAAGAATGAGACCTGATAGAAAAAAAAGCCTTAAAATTTCTGGAAAGGCTTTAATTGCAGAAATCAATTATTTACATTGGGTATTCGCATAATGACAAAATACAACTTTTTTCACTTGTTGATCATTGCCTGTGTAGCAGCAATGTTGTGATACTTTTTAGTTTCATAAAGACTAGTTAAATGCCTGTATCTAAGTTATGATAAAGTGAAAAAGACACTATTCAGTACTGATGAAAGTCATTTCATACCAGAAGATACACATATCTTTCCTGCAGGTAAATTAGTTGACTTCTAAAAGAGAATACTCAGGCACTTAAAATGACATTGTGGAATATTATGAACTTTCTTTACATTTCTTTACCATAGGGAATGATTATGCAGCTGTTCTTTGCCTTTTAACTATTTTCCATATGCATTATCCCAAGGAAGACATTTACTTTCTGTACAAAAAGCCTGTGCTTCTGTTTCCTCCTATTTTCACTTTGCTTCTGTGGACTTCTGTGTCAGTCACTTCTTGCTGTTTTTTTGATAACAGCTGTTCACCCAAAACCTTGAACTTTACTCCTGTCAGATATGACCTTTCTTCCCTTATCTTCCATTCTGTGTATGTTAAAAGACATGATGGTGACTCTGTGTTACAGTAGCCACAGTATGGTAAACTCCAAATCAGTGTCAAAGTGGTATTCCTATAAAACCTTTCTGATTACTTTTGTATATCAAGACAACTAAAAATAATAATTTATGTAATTTATGCCAACTTTTATGTTCCAATTGGCAAAAGTGATTTTGCAAAAACTTACACAAAAGAATTCTAAAGAGCTTTTAAAATCTTTCAACATTTTTATCTGCTAGAGAGAAAGTGAGAAATCCATTGCCGGTGGTTAGCAGCATTAATATGCTTCTAGAATGCACAAGACCAATTCCTAGTGATCCAGGCTGCTTTTCACTTAGGTGTGACTGTATATTATCTACTAATTAATGAGAGTCTGGGTGGGTTACAGAATTATGGACTTAGGGCTTTGGAACAGAATGGAGATCCACCTAGTTTAGAATTGTGTCAGAGACTAATACCAGCTGTTCCAGACTAAGACATAAATCCTAAACCGTATTTGATTTCTCAAAAATCCTAATAGCTGCTTCAGTAATGTTAAGGCAAAATTTGCAGAACTTAAATGTCATAATCTATTGACATAATACCATGTGACAGTACTGCTAACATTTTGCATTAGAATGCAAATTTGATTGAGCTGGGAATATAATTACTTTGGAATATATCTTGGAGTTGGAAATTAAAGTCTTGGAGAATGTTAGCAGCAGCATTGTAGTTGACATGAATGAGGAAAGGAATGCATAATGTTGCTCTTCATCTTAATTTCTACATGGAAGCTACTGAAACTTTTTCTGCCATGCCTGTAATTATCTCTTTGGCTGATTTTTACTTCCTATTCTACACTAATCAGCTAAAGTAATTATTTAAATGGTAACAATTACTGCAGAATACTGTAGCATTCTACTTCAGCTACGTAACTGTAGAATCCTGCAAGCTCCAAATGTTCCCTGTGATCCATGTGCCAGTCTTGTGTTCAGCATTTTCCACAACTAATTGATGTGCAGTAGGAATTTTGGAATTCCTCTAGTAGAAAGTTATACCAATTAATGTTTTGGCTCCCCCCTCCCCCAACACCATTATTTGAATTAAAAAAAAAAAAAAATTAACCTGATTAACTTCAGTGTTATTCCGAATTATTCAATGAGGCCCATGAGCTGAATAGTGATGTATGGTTTAGGTTTCTGTTGTTATTTATAGCCTTGTTTGTAAGTGTTTCATGATTTTGTCATGCCAAATGTGTTTAAAAATATTACTGTTATATTGTATTTAACTTTTGTCTCTGTCCATAAAGTGAAAGTCAGGAGAAAAGCAGGGAATTCCCCTGGCTCTCTAACTGCATTTGAATTTAATTTCCCTCTTTCATCTTCTCTTTGTCTTCCTTGTTTAAATTGCAAGCCTTTAGAATGGATTCTCCTACATACTTCATTTGTAATGTGCCCAACACCATTGTCAAATGACCCTTAGTCTTTTCAGTAATAAACAAGATTTATAATAACATGAATTTAAAGATAATCTGGAGACACAAAAGCCCTAATTATGCAAGGGATTGGGGGGGGGGGGTGGAATTGAAGAGTGGGCAATTGGAAACCTTTTCTTTAAAAAAACCCATTTCATTTCTGTGCAAAGCATTAGTTTCATGTATTCATCTTCAGTTCTGTGTGAGTTTCTGGTTTTGTTACTACACAGTAAGAAAGAAAGAGATGCACAAGCAGGGATTGTGAATGTGTTATTGTTTATCTGATATCTCTTGGCAATGCCATATCAGTTCAACTGAAAAGACATCTAGGACCTTGAATAAAAGTAAATGCTTTTTGTGGGGGAGCAAAAAGGTTGAACTTTGTTCTTGGAACACAGAGGTTGAGGAAGTTGCTAAATAACCCCTGGATCTTTGGTAGCTTGTGAGAACAAAACCAACATTTGTGTCGTATGAAAAGCTCACCAACAAAATGCAGCGTGGGTGATAATGCTTTATGACATTTTGATCATATCCACATCTCTTATATTGACTTTCTGCTGTATCTTGCATTTTATGTAATTCAAAGACAGCTTTAAGGAGCAGGTCTGCCCTGTGCATCTACATAGATGGATGCCTTTAGCAGTGTTTAAATTAACTACTCAAGAATTTGGGTGGGGGTTGGATTTGTTTCAGGTCACATTTGAATTTTACAGGTGTTAATTCAGAATTCATGAAATGAGTAATTTTCTACTGTTATTTCATAATACTCTACATTGTCTCTCTTTGCTTGAAATTTCTTAATGTTAAGGTCAATTTTATTGATTCTTTGAATCTATTCTTCTATTGAATTTTTACTAGGCACATACAGAAAGGGTAACTAATCTTAATATCTTGTGTTCACAATTCTGTTTAGCATGAAATTGGTAACTGATATATTAATTATAATAATCTGTTAAATATACTTTACCTACATGTTAATTATAGCAGACCATTCTCATTTATTTTTCTGGTTAGGCTATTAATTCAACCCAGATGGTACTGCTTTTTCAGACTGTAACACTCAGTGTTAACGGAATAAATCATGTTGCCAAGATACAGGAGCAAAAATGTTATCACATCTGAATAGGTTTTAAAATGATATAACCATGAAAGAAACTTGCCTTTTAATCAAGGAAGAAGCTTAGTTAGAGCAGGGTCAGTAACCCAGGCCTGCTTTGTAAGACAGGAAGAATTACTTGGAAGTACAGGAATTGCTATTGCATTCCAGAATATCAAGTATTTTTTTAAAAATACCTCTTTTCCTGCCTAAAACCTAAAAGACATGATATAAAATAATTCTCATTTTACTTGAGAATATAGTATTCTTAAAAACCTTCACACTCTTCAGCAGAAGTTATCAGAATGCCATGTTTACTGTTGGCAAACCCTGTCGAAACGAAAGGAATCTGCACTGCCTGTAAATAATATGTGAAAATCTTTCGCCCCTCACCTTTAATTAAAACAGATATTGATATCAGCTCCTTCCTTTTCCACCTTTCTCGTTAGTGTGCTCAGTATGCAGGTCTTTGCTGACTATGAGAAGTAGGTTTTTTACTTTGATGTGAAACATGTTTTAGGTGACACATTACTTCTTGAATACGTCATTTTTTAAATCAGTCTCCCCTCCTACATGGATTCATGCATGCCTCCACCATGTTTACTTGCACAGTATCTTGTGATTTTGGTCTTTTTTTTTTTTTGGCTCTCATTGGACATATTCTAGAGATATAAGCTGGATCATACTTGGGTATTTCAAAGCCCACTACTTCATCCAGATGAATGAATCAAGGTAATCCTTTATGAAAAAAGATTAATGTCACCTTCATCTTCTCTTTTACCTTGTAGAATACACAGTTTTTGAATGATGGGCACAGAGTTTTTCATTTAAAAAGACCTAGGTAACCTACTTAGGCAGAACACATATTCTTTCCAAGTGTAGTGAAACAGACTGTTCTAATTTTCTTACTGTATAGGAAATATATTGAATAATACTTTTAAGTGTATTATCTGCTCATATGCAGAAAGAAAATTATGAACTTGAGAAAACCTCAAACATATGTGTTCAGATCTTCTTGGTAACTAGGTGTATTTTCCAAAACGTTCTGTTAGCATGGTGGAATTAAACAGAATAATTTTTCAATCTCTTCAAAAATGCTCCCTTTAAAAGGTTATACATTGGTGGGAGTTTATGTAGGGCAATTAAATGCCAACAATTATTGTTTGAACTTTTCTAGGCAGTACTGCATGCATGGTTCAGTATCACCTTTGGGTTGTCAACAGTCAAGAACAAGTAAAGTAAATAAATACCTAAAATATTTCTAATTCTTCAACAATTTCAAATAATGTAATTTCAGTATTTTGGAAGCAGAAGAGTAAAGCTTGGTTGTGACTTGAGACACAGCTCTGTACGAATTATACCTCTTTATTACCACGAAAAAGGGATCAATAGTTGTTTAATGTTCTCCAGCAGGAGCACTTACTCTACACTCCATAATCATCTGCTATATCGCTTTACATCTCTATATTTTTTAGTGTTAAAAATAGTCCAGTTTTAGCTCAATCATAGATACCAACCATACAAAATGGGCTCTTTGCTAGCTGCTGTTAAACATGCTGGTAATTGCTGTGCTTGTTGTGAGTCTTAGCTCTGACAGTTCATCTCTTGGAATTAATCTGTTCTTTAAGGACAAGTTAAAGGAGATATTTAGTCCCAGTCTTAGCGATTTAAAGGTGTAGAAAAAATAGTCCCAGATCCTTTTGTTGACTTGGGGGAACTATAAAGAGCAATTTCAATATCCTTTTTACTCCTCTATCTGTCTGGACAAAATGGAGGGAAATTATTTATATATAATAGAGTATGGTTTGATGCTCCAGCCCCTGTAAGCCATTGAGAGAAACAGTTGAAAATTTTCTTAACTCCCAGACTTTTAGAGATACCAAAGGTACACTCATAGCCCACAGCAGGAATTAGCATAATGTAGAGTTCTCTTGATACTCCCATTAAGCTTATTGGGCCAAATTCAACTTCCTTTCTTATACAACAGCTGTGGGAAACACCTATGGGCTGAAAATGGCCCACTGAGTACAGTGCTAACCATCAACTTGGATGAAACGTGCATGAAAACAGAATAAAAAACAACAGCAAAACTGAAGTATAACCTAAAACATGAATTAGAGCTAGGCAATGTTGCTAAGTTAACTATCAATAAGAAGTACAAAACCACTACATGGTTATGAGTAGCTTTTAGCTGGGGAATGTAAAATCTTAAATGGCACAGATAACGTCAATCTGAATTACTGTTTTCACAATGACACAGATGTTAGGATAAGGAAGCATAAATGGAAATTAAAGAGAAACAAATTCAGAACAGATGTCAGGAAGCATTTTTTTCATGCCGAGAATCACAAACGTGTGGAATGGCCTACCAGGCAAGATTGTTAAGGCAAAAGCACAGGGGACATTCAAGAAGTGATCAGATGGCATCATAGGGGAATTGAGTAGTAAAAAAGGAAATGAGCACGCATAAGGCAAATGGTTTTAATTTAATCCCAAACAATGTCCATGTTCTTATGTTATTAATGTTTGCATATTTACCTTGGATAAACACACAGAATTTTTAGATAAAAATCCCCAAACCTAAAATGCACAAAATAGCCCCTTTCTCAGAACAAAAATCCAGAAAAATATCATTTTTTTTCTGTAATATCTGTAAATGCTGTGTATATATGAAACACTTTTTCTCTGTATTCTGTATTGGTGATCTGTAGATGTTACCCATGAGGTCATAGGGGAACTTCTGAATAACTTTAAAATATATTTCTCAGGAATGGCATCTTGTTGGTGTTGTCGTTTGTCTTTTTAGGATGCATGCTTCCCCCAGCTCCATTTTCACACAATGTGCAGGTGGAAAAAATGATGTACTTCATCTTATCTTATGGGAAAGAGCAGATGTATAATACTCAAAGTCCCACAACATTTGTTCCTGTAATTTTGTGTTTTGTCTGCCCTGTTAATTTCAGCGAGGCTCTTCATGTGTATAGGTACATCTGAATTGTTTGCAGGATAGGATTCAAACACTTTGTTTGACCTTTGTAAGACAGGCAGATATCCCTCAAAATAAGGAATTGTGCTTTCTCCCATGGACTTTGTTTCAGCAGAGAACTCTGAGCCTCAAATGTGGAAAGATATAGAAACTATAGATCCCAAAAGCCAGATCCAGCTTCTGAATGTGGGAATCAATATTTTGCATCGTCACTCTGCTGGGTTGAGTCCAATGGCAAATAAAGGAAAGACAAAAATAGAAAGAGGCTCTGAGCCATATTTATGGACCGCTTTTGTTACCTTACTGAGCTCTGAAAGAACTTGTGGAAGTTTCTGTGATTGCATTATTTGCAGCTTAAAGCATCAGCAGAATAAGCAAAATGCTTACTTTTATTATTACTCTGTTCATTTCTCTTCTGCTTCCCTGATGTTCTCACTATTTTCTCATCCCACTGACCAGAGTGCTGCTGCACTGGGAGAGTTATTTAGAAGAAGACTGTGTAGAACAGTAGTAGGGTTATTGGGCACCTCTAGGAGCTTGGAAATAAAACCCTATGAGGTTGTGTTCCTTTACAGTTAAATGTAAAGTTGGCTTAGAATTTTGTTTCTTGGTTATAGAAAGTTGGCTCATCTGTATAACAAGATCATTAAAATTCAGTGTAAATATTTTTCCCTTTCAACAGTGTTATTACAATAGTCTAAAAAGGCCAAATCTTAACCTAGCAAATGGTGATGAAAAGATAAAAGGAGTTATTTTGCAGATTTCAGAGAACTTGTCCTTACTGGGTAAATCATCATGGCACTATAGAAACCAGTGGCAACTGAAGTAAATAACATTCTGTTACTTTCCTACTGGCTAGGTGCTGGTTTGCTGCCTGTAACATTATTGTTTCAGTTATCATAATTTTAAATTTGTAGATGTAAAAATGTAATGGAATCCACCTGGTGGATAATTCAGTTTATGCTTTCCACTTCATCTTATCTTCTAGTATAATAAATCTCTGAATTATAAAGTAAATTAATCAATTAATATCAATTTCTATGCCACTTCACTTTAAGCTTTTCTTAGATAATATTTGATCAGTGCATATCTAAACTCCTAATGTTTAAACAAATCATCACCTTGTCACTTAGATGTAGACACAGAAAACTAAAAAATACAATGTTCACTTATCTGTTGCAGCCTGAAAATGCTGTCTGGGCTTATCTTTCTTTAATGTGCTTTTGACATAAAACTGGTTCACTAAGTCACATACTGAGAAATTCAATAGCAGAATGGGCTTAGTGATTTAGCAAAATCATATGTAAATCTCATAGTCATATACTGTGTATAGATTAGGAGCTCCATAGAAAGAGGAAGAGAGCTGTACGAAAAAAAAGCGATAGAGCTGTGAGTTACTTTTGAATGTTCTGGAGTTTTAATCATTAACTCATATTGATATTCCTATTTCCATTATGCTTGGCAGCAAGTTGTTCTTTTAACATTATATTTCACTGTCAGTGTCTGAAGCTGCATTACAATGATCCATAGCAACATTTTCTTAATTATGTTACTATCAGTTAATTAACACTTGTACAATGCATACCAGGCATAGATTAGAAAGTGAATGAAGACATGTCCCAGGTCAAGGAGAATAGGCTGTGATTTTACAAATGAAGGGGTCTAATGGAGTTCAGCATCAGTTCCCTCTGACTTTCACTGAGAACTCAACCTGCTTTCTCTAGCATGCTTTGAAAATCCCAGCTTTAGAGAGAAGGGGCCACTCTTCCAGCACTTCTCAGAATACTGAGTATGCCATGTAGACTCCCTGGGTTGAAATCCAATTGATTTTACAAAACTGAACCTTAAGACTGTGTCCCGGTTTGAGACAGTGTCAAATCTCCCCAGACTGTATACACAGAATGGAGACAAACTTATTAATGATACTGAGTGCAAGTATCAACATGCACCAAATTCTCAGATGTTATTGCTGAGTCATTGGGTACCACAAAATTTTATGCAAGACCCCTGTAAAGTCTGACCCAATAATTTGCTAATTAATTGTTGCACAAGCCTCCCCCCCCCAACCCTTACCTATTATGGATTCTTTTGCAGGTAAGACTCAAATGTGGCAATGTTAAAACCTGTAAGATAACATGTTGCTCAAGATGGAAGAATCCTATTATTGTCAGACAGTATGAACAATGGGCTAAACTATGAGTGACATCTTGCCAAAGACACATCCCAGCATGATTTCAAAGTGCCTTTGAGAAACAGTACATTACATACATCTGCTCAGGAATGTCTACCCAGCATGCTAGAAGCAACCTAATTTTTATTTGTTTGAAAGTACTCGCAATTCTAAACCAGTTCTATTTACATGTTTTTGAACATAAAAGAATGCATTCTTATATGAGTAGCAGGATATTTTAAATAATGAAATATAATTCCATCAGCACCGTGTTCTCCTACTATTTATTACTGTACTAAATTATCTACAACTGAAGACATCCAGTTTATAATGAGATATATGATGATTTATTTTTGAAAAAAATATTATCTTTATTATTTATTAATTCTAGCAGTATTCCTCTGTGTATACTCCATAAATATTAACATATCTGATGTCTTGTGAAGATACAATGAAAATAGCATTATGCATGATGTATGGGAAAGATTTGACATCTCATTTTTATGTAGTTGATCTTCTATAGCTTATAATATCAAGAAGCCAAATTAATTAAGAACTTGGTTCAAAAAAATTGAAAACAGTTTTAGTGTAAGAACATTTGGAGATTTGCATTTGGATTAAAAGTACTTTTTAGCCATAACATTATTGCAAAGGTAGTAAAGAAGCAGATTGTATTTTGTACATTTGTGGAAGGCTAGATAAATGCCAAAATCCCTTTTAAAATGTTGCATTGCTTAACAAATACCTACATGCAGATATTGAGAGCTAAGTAAGGATATTTTGATATGTTCTCACAGGAGGATCAAGTGGTTCTCTTAAAAAATATATATGCTAGATACTACTTCAAGTAATATCAAAACAGTACCACTATCTACATTTACTGTTTAAAAATAAGCCAGATACCTCATCATGATGCTCTCTGAATACAGCTGTTGTCTGAAACCCACAAAGACCATCTGGAATTTGAGATTTATCAGAAGATTATTGTTCAAGGCTGGTTTATCTCAAAACCCCAAGTCCTTTACATTTGTGCTGACATATTCTTTTGTAGAGTCTGATGTAGAGAGATTTCCCTTAAGCTTGTTATATATTTGGTCTGATTAAGAACATGACAATCTCTTTTATTTTGATATATGCTATTAAATACAGTGCTGTCTTTGTAAGTATTTTAAAGCTAAATTTACATGTTGTTTCATTGTCATTTCTCTCAGGTTTTCTTTTCAGGTAGAAAAATTCATCTATCACATGAACATTTGCAAATGCACCATATTAATTCTGAGATTATAAGGATTTAGAGCAACTTGATGTTTACCTATGTTTCCCCAATTACAGATAATTCTGAAACACTCAAAGGGGCATTGTAGTGACTTGAAAAATGCAAATTTAACATAGAATTAAACACAATATAAATTCTTTGTATTTTAAGTTGATCTTTCCTTGGTATCTTTGAACAGAAATCTTATTTTTCTAAATAGCTTGATACAGGTAAGTCAGCTAAATGTTCTGTGGGGAGGAGAAGACAGAGTTCCCAGTTACAACTGCTTGGCTGTGTGCAGGTGAAAAGTCACACCTGATAACTTGGTAACAATAGAAATAGAAAAAAGGAGATGCCTCATGGCTGTAACTAAAGCACATTGTCAGGTATTCTGTAAGGTGTTTTACTTATTTATTTAGTTTTTGAGGAAATGTTAATGGAGCAGTAGTATGTGGGCTCTGCTTTTACAAATATGCAATATAGTAGTTCCAGACGTATCTGAAGCCAGTGTGAAATTGGTGGATTCAAGAGGGCTTACTTGAAAACCTTAGCAGTAAACAGAATGAGCAAGTCAAAGGCACTTGCATTGCATTTGTAAAGATTTATGTCAGTATGTTTGGTGTGGATTATGGCTTCTCTTATTATACCTCTTCTCTTGTTAGAGAACAGGCTGTGATTTTGGCTACTAGCCAGTATCTTTTGGCAAGACTGATATTGTAGACATGGTGTGGCCATCACACACATCTTCATGGATGCAGCATAGGAGGGGTCTCTGACATTTGTATGCTGTACTAGAGAAATTGTGCTGGCTTGGATCCCTGTTTCTGTATCAGTATTGTTACCTATTGATAATCACAATGAAAAATTCTCGTTGGGTTTTCTGACACAATACAAGGGAGACATTTAGAAGTGCTTTAGTATTGTGGAATGATGAATAGTTTGGGGTTTCTCTGTGTTTATTAGTACAAAAGGGAAAGGAATCTAAGTAGGATACACACATACAGTTACACAAACATATGTATAGTCCATATAAGACATGGAATTAGGCAACTGCTACACTTAAATGATATTGTAAAGAATGAAGCTCAAACAGCAACCCTGTAATCTTTGAAGGAGTGCCCTGAGATACACTGGCTGGAATGGAACAGCTCATTACTAATATGAGGCACAATCCATACACAAAAATCAAGCAAAGAAACCTGTATTTCCTAGGCATTATTGAGATGCCAATAAGAGTGCAGCATGTGTGTCTGGAATTTTAAATAATTTTCTGGATGCATTTATTCCATATCCTTGGTATAAAATACGTACAAATAAATTCTAGGGGTCTCCAAAGGCTTGTGTGTGTTCGCCACTGTTCACATATTTCTGGAATGTATTGTCAGTTATTTGACAAAGACTCAGTGTGAAATAACTGCTAGTTTACTAGTATTCCAGACTGTCACCTTCATTTTACTTCTTTCCTGGGAGGAAAAGCATTTTTGCAGGGTTTTTTTGGAGGCACCAGACTACAAAACATGACTTTTTTGAAGGCCTGTGGATAAGGTTAAGGCCACTGCTGCAGGGACTCAAGGCTAACTCTAAGCAGGGAATTTTCTGAAGAGATATTTAAAATGGAAAGCTACTTTGACTGTGATGCAACTCCCCTCGACATTTTCGTTTGCTATCAGAACTTCATTTTGGTGCAGCTTACACCATCCTGAAATGCTGTATGTAAAGCTCCTTGGTTCTATAATTGTTATTTGCTTTTGAGTCGAGGCAGAATTTTCTGTAGATGCTTTGTCCTGTACACACACGTTGCATCAGCAAAAATAGCCAGAGTGACAAAACTGGTTTGCGTAACAGTTTGGCACAAAAGCTAGAGGAAAGCAGAGCAAGGATAAATTGCGTTTTTCTCCAGCTCAGAATAAAGAAAGGATTTGTTAATCAATTTTAAAACTGAGAAAGCTATAACAAAGCATAATATGAAACTGGAAGTCTGCTATATATTTTAATAATGAGAATAGAATAATTCTAATATGCGACTTTAATACATCTCTGTATATATGTTTTGTGTGGTTTATGAGATGTTTTTTTATAGAAATTTTGTAAAGTCCTTGTTAAATATTGTGACCTTGATTCATTATTTCTTGATTTTTCACTGCATGCTGTTAGAAAAATATAGAAGTTGAATGACCACCGTGATGGATCAGACTCTCTTTAGATTTTGCACAAGTAACCTTTATCAGTACTTTCTCCAAACTGAAGGTTAAACATGATGCCTTATTTTAACAGTGACAAACAGATAATGTACCCACAGAATGGTATTAATATAAGAAATGCATGAGTTGCTTTAGAATGTGTTTTGCTTGCTCTTCAAATGGTGTTACAGCCTTGCAATGTGTCTAATATATACTCTCTTTTCTTATATAGTACTTTTTGAGGTGAGAAATAAAAGACCAGTATAATTATTTCTGCCTCAGAAAGTTGTGGCAGGAAATGTAAGTATGATTTAAATATCCAGTAGATGTTTGTTAACTGTGATACTGTTGAGCACAAAATAAGCTTGATTAATGTTCATCTATCTAGCCTTTTAAGAACTGTGTATCAAAGGATAATGCATTTGCATTTTGTACAAAGTAAGAGGCTGTAGCCATATTAATATCATTATAATTACACTTCTAATCTTTCCTCTGAGTATCTCAACTTTCCTTGGTGGTTGGCATCAAACTTTTAAAAAAGTGAGTATTAATATCCAAGTTTGTAAGAACTTTCATCTGAAATTCTGTGTGCTTTATGTGATAGAAGAAATAGTCTGAAAAAGAAGTATCTTAGCTCTTTTCATATTTGAAATGTAAGAGTAGAATAGGACACAGAAATTAGCAATATACTGGTGTATTTTGTGATCACTTACAACACAAATTAGGACAGACTTACTGGGTTCTGTTTGGCAGAAAATGGTGGCATTATGCAAGAAGGCAGATAACGTGTCTAAATATGGGCAGGGGTAAATGTAGCCAAAAAACCAGTCATGGATGCAGATGGCCCTGCTGAAGTTTTTGCACCTGGGCTGTTTGGTTTCCAAACTGACCTCATGACTGGCCACAATGGCTGCCTTCTCTTCCAGAGCCAAAAATGGAAGAGGCTTAAGTGGGTCCATATGGCACACAACAATCAACAGCAAAGATTCATTGCCAACTTGGTATTGCAACTACAGTTTGTATTTCAATGTGCTGTGGAATTGGTTCACTATTCACAGAAGAGCAAGTACTGCCAGGAGCAGCTTAATCTATGAATTTATCTAATTACGTCCTGAAAGCACCAGAGAACTGCAGTATGATTTCAGATGTTGTGAGATGAAGCCAAAGTCAATTTAACCTGAACTGTGCAAATTCCAATTTGCATCCGAAATCAAGAATTTCAGCTTCCCTTATGTATATGGTGGCACACAAATAAAAAAAAAGTTTTACTGTACTGCATCCTTTGTGTAGGAAGCAGAATATAGCATCACTTGACTTTCAGGAGTTAAAGAAAGATGACAAAATATTACACATAAGCTACTGAACACGGTTATCTGTGACCTTGAACAACTTTTTGTTCTTTCTCCTTTCCACCTTGGACTTTATAATAGAATTTATTTTAAAGCAATGATACACATCTCAAAAGAATAAAAGACCTTTGATATAATTGCCATGAAGCTGGAAAATCAAATGATATTACTGTAAAATCCTTGTAATAGCCTAGGCAATAACTTCACTGTGTTTGAGTGCTGTAGCTCTGTTTGCTCAGTAGTTGTTCATTATGTAGTTTTATTGGTTATTTTTCCCTTTTATCGTCTGTTGATAGAGGGTAGTTAACTATTTATGAGTCTCGCCAAGGGTGAAGCTTGCTGTTTCCTGGCTGGAATTACAAGTGAGAGGAATGTAATGCTACTGGGTAGTGTGACACCTGTGTGTATTTTTTCCATTGTGATATCTAGAAAGATTTATGTGAGCCATTCTTTCCACTTGAAGACAGCCCCCTAGCTTGGGTAGGACATTGCCTTGTGACTGTGCTATTCTTGTTGACTCGTGGAAGATATGAACCAAACACATATTTGCATTTGATAACACAAGTAGACACCTGTCCCTAAGATTATACTTAAATAAATCTCTTTAAGGATTAAAATAAAAAATAGAATTAAAATTGAGGAATGTCCTTAGCTGGTATATATACGAACTTACGGGTTCTATTTAGAAGAGCTGTGGTAGGATCTGGAATGTTAGTGGAAAATACAATATTGTATGAAATTAAAGGAGTCACTAAAAATAGATGATCTGAAGATAATCTTCTGTCAGGGTTTATGTGGCTCAGAGTTGAACCTAAAAGTTGGCAGTAATTTAAAAATTTCTGATTGTTTTAGCTAACTAGTATTCAGTGGTTTTTTTTTCCTAGTGCAAAAAACTATTTCCAACCCATTTTTCCAGATGATGTTACTACTATTTAGTTTGTGTAGCTCTTCTTTCCCACCTGACAGTGAGTGCCATAAGCTCACATTTAAACTGTCATATTGTCCCAATGATGTTTTATTATTCACCCCTTTCATCTTTATACAGAAAATTATTGCTTCCAGAAATCCACACTTCCCAACTATAAGCACATAGAGCCTTGCATAGTCAACCTTTTACAGAGCTTTTGCACAGAACAGGTTTTTAAATAATCTTATCGCAAAGCCATGCGGATGACATACTTATCAGGAATGGAAAACTTAGACTCACAGGGTTTTTACAGTTCAATAACATCCATTCTGCCATCAAATTCTCTCTGAAATGCTTCTATACCTACAGTGCTCTCCTAAGTACTCTGTAAAATCTTCAGAAATAATAAAAAAATAAATCTAATCGTCTACAAGCTATAGTACACAGAAGCAATCTGTAGAAATCTACACATCCCAGACTGTTTTTAATATGCAACCAAGTCATCAGACATCAGTGGCTGTGCCACAAGCAGACTGTTTATACCTACCTTATTAATGTTCAGACTTTTATTCAATGAGGCTATTCACCTAGGAAAACAAAATGTGTTTTTGAAAGGCCACCTAATTTCCTATAAGGAATTGCTTCCGTGCAGGAAGAAACTCTACAGATTATATAAATCTCAATTTAAGATACAGCTTAGGAGCCCAAATGGAAAAATCATTAAACAGTTAATGATTTTTATATCTATAAAACTTATATTGTATAAAAATGTGTATTAGTGGGACTTCACCTTGAAAGGAACTTCCCATAATATTCTCATCTAGCCTTTCACCAGTTGCACTCTTCTTCACGTCATAATGAGAAAAAAATTCCCTGCAGTCTAAGATTTACCAACTGAATGGTTCCAAAATGAGAGTGAAGTAAAATTGTAAAGAAAGTTGACATATTCTACTATGCCCATAGTAAGTAGCCTCTGCCAGCACAAAACCATGAAAATCCCTGAAACACCATATACTTTTCCACAGTATGAAGCTCCCCAATGATATTAAACAGTCACTACACATCAGAGTGCTCTAACACAGCTAGTGAGATATAGAGAGAAGTGCAGAATATCCACCTGCTTGCCAGAAAAATTCCTGGCAAACTGGACACTTCTCTGATAACTTTATAATCTGTTCTTTCCTGCAACCCCTGTCCAATTAATACCCTCTATGCACAAGTACCTTCCATATTTTTCTGTCATCAGTTTTTTAAACCAGTAAATACCAAATTAAACCATAAGGATTTACTCTTCTATAAACCTAAAATAATTTCCTCCCTGTGTCCTCTAGCACTGTGGAAACTTGAAAGAGTGTCCTTACTGGCAGGGCTGGAAAGACATGATGTTGCCATACCCCAACCAGAGTTCTCTCATCTGATAGGAGGATGTCACATTGAAGGTAGATTTAAATTGTGGAAAAAGAAGTAATGCCAAAACCTGAATGTTTCGTACTCAGGAATGAATGAAGGTGTATCCCTCAAAGGCAATCCATTTGGCAGTGCACAACCAGCACAGAAACCAGGGACAGCAATTCTGTAGTATTGATTCATCAGCTAAAAGAGACTAAAAGTGCAAAGTGTGAGCTACAAGAATTTGTCCTTGTGTTAGATTCCACAGAGGAGTGTGTCATATGTCTCCTCTGAAGTAAGAAAGTCATTTGGCCTGCACCAGAGGTCCCATCATCAACTGAATCACACAGAAATATATTTGTCTTCTGAGAACTATACCTGCTTTGAATAAAGTAGGAAGGTTGTGTTGTTCCTTGGTTTTTGAGCTGACAGGGAAGGGGTTTCTCTCTCTTTTTGTAATTTCAGCCCAACGTGACAATGTTTCTTTAGCCTTCAGTGGAGGAGTGTGAGTTTATCCATTTGAAAGCAGTGTAGAGTCAATGTTTCCTTATGAAATGGGTGAAATGAGTATTGGTGAAGGTGGTTTATGCAGCTCCCACTGCCACCATGAGGATGGGATGATCTCAAGCAGGTACAGCGTGGCTCTTCTAGGATCAGCACTAGAGAGTGCAGTGGTCCTAGAAGGTTGGAATTCTATATTATAACACTTGCCATACCTACTGCAATACTTCCTTAATATAAAATAGATCTGAAAAGTAGTTTGCTGATTTTATTTATTGTTGAAAACTCTTATGTGTAAAATTTGAATGTCACTTGGATATTAAGTTCGTTTGACTTTCCTTTATAAGATTTTGGTTATTGCAGTCTTGCAGATGACCCTGGATATTGCTTATGAATTCAACTTCTGACTTTGACTTTTTGTGGTCTTGTAGGAAAGGACTTTAACCTTATTAAAAACAAACCAAATTGCTTTATATTGTGTGCTTCTGTTACTGTAAAAACCCTTGAGCAAGGAAGAAAGGAGTATCTCAACAATACTCTCTGTATTCTGATTATTTTAAGACCTATAAATATATCTGGCCAAAAGAGATATACTGGGTTAAATTACAAGCTATTGGATGGGCAACTTTAATCATTCCTTGCTTGTAATTGCCGTGATTCAGATGTGAGAATTTCAGAGCTTAGTAGAAAAATACATCTTTCCAATTGTTTCTGTATAGTTTTATACAGCTCCAGTAACTAATTTGGTTGTATATATGAAGTTTTTCTATCATGTATTTCTGAAACAAGACCGAGATTCTTAAAACTTCAGACTATACTTCTGTGTACATGTAGATTGTACCACTGGACATAAAGCATTAAAAAAAGAAATCCAGTCTTCCAGCCACTTGTAATACATTCACAAAGTAGAATTTGATGTGAAGAATGGTAGTTGTAGAGGAAAGATTAACTTAAGCGTTAAGAATATATTTACTTAGAGTTGATACTAGAAGAAAGAGATGATATTTAGAAGCCATGTACTGCAATTTTCCTGAGATTTTTGTCTCATCTTAGTATATCAGATATAAGATAATTTTGTGATGTTTTCTGTAGTAACTTCAAAATATCGATTTGCCATAACTTACTAAGCTTGACAAATGTCATCTGTAGTAAAGTATATAGATTACCATAATGTTATGCAAATTCTCATTGTGGATAAAAAAGTCAACATTAAGTGATCTCTTAATTTAAAATTTGCTCAAATGACAGATCAGTGTCAATAGTTAAGCAGCATTTATTTTAAAGGAAATATAGAGACATGGTGGTAGTAACACTATTTTTAGTATGGTTAAACACAGCATTTGTAGGTGGTCACTTAAAGAGCCTACAAATGGCAAGCCTGGGATAAAGGCTTCTGACCACTTACCACTCATGGCAGTGGCCTGCTGAGAGGTTAAAGCAGGCCTGAGGAGACTTTTTGTGTGGCTCCTTGGATTTTGTTCTGTTTTCCATTCCCTTGCATTCCCCTACTGTTTGAATGAGCCTGATGAGGTGTCCTGGTCAGTGCCCAGGAAGAGGCTTAGTGGGTGTTCTCCGAATATGCTGAGCAAATTAAGACACTCTAAGGTGTTGGGAGAGCTGTCTCTGAGAATTGTGACCAAAATCAAGTGTGACATAAGGTTGAAACAGAGGGAGATTTGACATAATTTTTAGGTGGACCAGGAGTGCTCTGTGGCACTTTCAATGCTGAAATAGCAGCTGTGGAAGGTTTTAGGACAGTTTTGTACTCCATCTCCTTAGCAGGCTTCATTGTTTTGGAAATCTCTTGGTTATGTATGTTTAGAGATCGATTGTCTATTTATAAATTGGAAAAATTTTAGTACACCTTTTGTTTCACAGCAGTGAGGGTTATGTATGTGATAATTAAAGAGAAACATCTGTTGGAGATTGTAAAGGCAAGTTTTTACCATAAAAAGCAAGAATCTAACACACACTGGAGGAAAGAACTGGAATGCAAAGAGTCTCACAGCATGTTCTTTAAGCCAGTGTAGTCTCAGTTCAACAACTTCTGCCACTGGTTTATGAGCTTTGTCCATTGTGACTCTGGTAGTACCACACTGACCTTTCCTTGGCCCATCTGGTTTGCTTTTCAAATGAATGTTGCTCCTAACAATGTCCCAGTTCAAGCTGATGCTGGAGTGCAATTTAGTCATTGTTCACCAATGATTAATCAAGAAGAGATTTCATAATGAAGTCAGCATTAAAATGTATGGGCATGTGGCAAATCAGATTGAATGGCAATATCTCAGAATATATAGCATCATATTGCTAGGTTTCTTTTGTGCTTTTTGCTCTCCTGGGGACCTGAGTATAGACTGTGATATGCCCAAGCCCCGTTTATTTTACATTTTAAATGATTAGTGGAAGATTAAACTTTCATGTTAACTGAAAAATATAATGAAAATGCTAAATTCTGGGCTCTCTATCTAAATATTATTAGCTTTTACATGATGTATTTGGTTCTTTTGTTCTTGCTGACTCACAGTCCATAACCTTTCTTTTGTTAATGCATTTTAATTCCCTGTTCAGTATCCCTAGACAAAAAGGCATTTTGATATAGTAGTGGAGAGAGGGAAAAGAAATATCCTAGAAAGATAAAATAATGGAGAAGAACTATTTTTAGATGCTTTCATTAAATATAAACAGAATTAGGAGCAGTCACTAGCTGATAAGGAAGATGATTATATTAAAAGTGGCTGTAATTTTTGAATGGCAGAAGGGAAGTTATAGCTAAAATGAATTTTTATTAGGTAAAAGTGTGCCTGTGTGTGCATGCCATAGCTTGTACCTGGTGCTGTCCAGTAAACACCTGGGTCAAGCCCACTTACCATGAATTGCCAGATAAACTTATAAATTCCAGCATGGAGGAATCAAAGTGTGGATATGTGAATTTTTCATACATCCCTGTCTCCTTCCATTCTGTGTGTTTAAAGACACACTCAGGCTGGGCTGATGAAAAATTTTGTAACAGGACTATTGCTCAAGCAAATGGTGCTGCAGAGTTTCCAAAATAATAGAATCCCTGATAAACAACTGCAGCTGGTATTTCTAAGAGACTATCCATTTTTAATCTCTGAAAAGCAAATAGCTTGTGTTCATATCCATCTGATAATTCAGGCAAAGGATTCCTACAGATGCTAGGGAAGGGGAAAGTGAAAAGAAGCACTGAAAGAAATGAGAAAAGGTGGCGATGCCATGGTGTGTAAAGGAGGGCAATACAGTACTGAATACACAAATGTTCCATGTGCTTTGGAGAATGTTTGTAAAGGATTAAGTATTATGCTTTAGCATTTTACAAAGTGTTCTGAGATCTTGCCTGTCCATTGTCTTGAAGATGCAGTTTATTTAATCATCCTCAGAAGTCAGCTAGGGATAAAACCAGAAACCAATTAGCAGGGTTCATCTTGCATTTGAAACAACAATTAGAATTCTGATTTGAGCAAATTAAGAAAAAAAAGTGAAATCAAAAATGTTCATTGCAAGAGGTCTTGTTGTCATGGTCATCTGAATGCCACTGGAAAATAATCCTGCAATAGAATATACTAAGGAAAAAGTATGAGAGGTTTGAGTTAATGGAATACTTGTCTTTACAGCAAAACATTTTGCTATCTCTTGAAGCAAAGTAAATAGATGTGATTGCAAATGCAAACCCTGTTATAGATAAGTGGATCTGCATTTGGGAAAAAAAAGAAGAAAGTAAAGTAACTCCTTTCTGTTGTAGACAAGGTTGATATTAATAGATCGACAGGCACACCTGAACCTTCTTTTAGTCATCTAGTGAATTAATTTCACTTTTAAAATAAACCCCAAACATTAACAATATTCTTTCCTCATATAATTTCAAGGAGTAAGTGTGGATCTTCCTCTAAAATGGCAAAAATTTTGACCTTTTTTTTTTTTCTCAAGAAGGGCCAAGAGATGTAACTATATCAGGGAAGGTCCAAGACACACTATGTACTAAACTTTTGGGTTTTCATTAGTTTTTTCTTTTACATTACAGGCATCTACTGACTTTCAGTAAAATATCCCTAAACTTGCCACTGTAAGACAGCTGAAAAACATTTTAATCATTAAAAAAAAAATCCCTCTGGTGTATAGATCCCAAATCCAATGCAATCTGAATTTAAGGTAATAATATATCTTATTCCAAGAAATGTTTTCCATTAAATCCCTCATGAAAGACTTGGTTGTAGGGCATGAGATCCCCATCTTCTTTAATATGCAGTAAAACCCAGCATGTTTTATTCAACGAGTCAGATCAGTGAGTGTATTCAGACTATAAATTTGTACATTATGTACAGATAAAAAACATACAATGCCAAGAAACTGGCAAAGAAATTTCCAGTTGATTTTTTTTTTTCTTTGGGTTTATAAAAATAACTGTGGTGCATCAATTAGTCCCTATTGCCATGGATACAAGTGATACTTTATTATATAACTGTACAGCTGTGCTCAGTTCTCATATGAAAAACAGACTTTTTCATCTTTCTATTTCATAGTTACTGAACTGAGATAATAACATCTCCTTTTATCTATGAAATCAATTTCTTTACCATTCTCTGAAGTATTATTGATTAGAATTTCATTTAGGCATTTATAATAAACTCTATAGTAAATGCTCCTGTTCTACTACAAGGATGCTATGGATGAAGGTCATTCTGTTATATATTGCACATGTAACAAAGGTATATAACAGAAGAGCTAGTAAGGTTTAAAAGTCAAGCATTCAAAAACTAGATTATTCTAATTCAGGCTGTATTGTTTATATATATGTTATGATGAAATCTTCAACCAGATAAGTATGTTTCCTATACATTATTTATTTCAGACTGTTTTAACAGACAATAATTTTGACAAAAAAAAAAATTGTAAGTCTGATATAATTTGACAAAATATATTTCTGATAGGCTTTTCTGTAGAAATTATCACCGTATTGTGGAAACCTTTATACACATGATTAAATGTTTCCTCACAGCACCCCTGGACAGTTATCCCATTTTATAGCTAGGAATCTAAAACTTTAAAATAGCATTGTTTCAAGATTGATACCTTTATGGATAGTAAAATTAGAGCCCCCATGAGCTGATTTTTTCATAATACTTGACCTTGTGTGGTATTTGAGCAGTTCAGAGCCTTGCTCTTGCAGGCCTGGATCAGTGAGCTCCTGCTGGGATGTGGAAGAAAATGCAGTCAGCAATACCCTCCAGGGAACTGGTCTAGAGCCACCTTGCTATTTAGATAGCAACAGACCTGTCTGGCAGAAGAGGACAGCACAGTTCTGAGTTACCTCCCTATCATCAACACTTGCATCTTAGTCTTCATGGTTATCAAAGTCCTTGTAACTTGTAATATGTGACTGTTAAAACCTTCATACCTGATCTATACCCACAACCCATATGCCAGACTTCAGCTGAGGCTGAGTACGTACTGCCTACTATCGCTTGGCTATGTTAGCTCTAAAATCCTTGTAGAACTGACAGCATCAGACTACTAAAGAAAATGGGTTTTTATATGTACAGATGTTTTTGCATTAGTTTTAGAAAAGTAGAAGTCAGTAAAAAAGCTTTTAAAATATTTTGTTATAGATAAAAAAGTGTCTTTTCATTTGCGTAGGGCATTGAGTAATAGTGTGAAGTAATAACACCAGTGTGAATGCAGAGATTCTCACATATGTAAGGGAGAGTTTAGATTTATGGTTGATATGACAGAGTGGAGAAAAAGTTTAGGGAGTGAGACCAAAATGACAAACAGAACTTATGGAGCTATGTCTGACTATAGTTTAGGGAAAAGTACTGACACAGAGCAACTTTTACATTGTTATTCACATAGTCTCAGATTTAATGTATTTTTCTGTATGTTGCCTTATTACATAATCAGTGTGGAATGTGAAAGGGGAAAATATATTTTTTTAGTTACACAGGTTGTTTTCTAACAGTAGAAAAGGCAACAAGATGATCAGTCTTAATGGTCACATACCAAAACATAAATGGTCCAACATGTTACAAGAAATTTAAGCATTCACAAATATTTGTATATTTTAGAAAGAACAGAGGAACATCATATCAGTACTAGTTAAAGTGATCCTCTGTATGCAAGTCCATATTTCCTTATTTTTGATTGAGTAAGAACAGATCACAGAAAACCATACAAGTATGCAAATATATGCAGCCATTAATACTTGTAGATAAGTATACTGTTAAATTGACTCTGTATGGCTGTAAGCCAGCTATTTGCATATACAGAGGTACGTAATAGATTTTGTCAGTTTGAATGGCTTATTACTGTATATAGACACTTCCTCTTCTTGGATGGCACTGCCACAATTGACATAATGAAAGAAATTAAACTTTATGCTGACCCAGTTTAATATTTCTACTAGGCTTCCTCCCAAGCACTGGAGATTCTGTGGAAAGGGTGATATCTGTATATGCATACATGAGTCTACATTCACACACATTTTTTTGGTTTCTTAGTTTTGACAAGTTTGCTGGCTGGTTAGGATCTTCCTGAATATCAATTTATATCTCCATAAGAAATAATTAAAAATGCCCTATGGCTTTTTGTTAACGTATCTGCATTGCGACAAAGATCAGTTAGAGTCTCTCATTGCAAAACCTTATTTTACTTATCCTTTTCCCTGAACTTGCAGGCCTTGTAGGGAGAAGGTACCTGGAGTGAGTACTCTCTGCTGATGAGGGTTGCTACAGTCCCATTAGTTTTCATGGTGAGTCAGGAAATCTATTTTCTTCATACCACTGTTAGTCAGGGGTAGTGCTGCATTGGGAAAATTCTCCTCTCCTTTTTATTTCATATAAATCTGTCTTGCCTATTGTGTACTGAATTAGGACGTGGTTTTCATTTCAAATGCCTGGCTTCCTGAACTGTAGCTTACTAAAGATAAAGTTTATTTTTTCCTGAGGTCCTTTAAGATTCACAAATTCCATACTGTGAAGGTGAGGACTAATGGCACTTGAAGACTGCCTCCATGCACTTGAAGGGACAAAAGCAATGAACAATTGTTCATTGAATGACCCATTATTAGAAAGGACCACAAACAAAAGCAAGGGTGAGGTTGAAATTGTGTTTTAAGGCACATGCACTGGATCCGGGAGCTGGTTTAAGCCTATAACAGTTTGCTGCAATTGGAAACCAGCATTATCACAGCAATTAGCCTTGGGCATAATCTTTCCTCTCCTATCTTCTGTTTAGATCATATATCAGCACCAGTAGCTCATGTTGTACTTGTAAGTATTGTACATAAAGTCTATTTCACTGTTCCATTTTTCCATTAGAATGCCTATTTGACACCCTATTTAAAATGCGTTTCATTTTACACAAAATAATTATTCATCTATTAATTGTGCACTCATCTTTCCTTCAGTGCTCTTTGTTATCTGATTATGTTGAATACAATTCTGTATATTACTGACTTCCAATTCTGTTACGTACTAAACAGAGCCATTAGGAATCTTGTTTATAATGGTGCCATTAAAAATGATGTGCTGTCAAGAATATCTTATAATGACAGTAGAGAATGTGTGTTTTCAAAGATGCTTGATGACTATATGGTTTTAAATGGCAATGGAATATTTTTAATGGATTCCAGTATAATAAATCAATCATATATTGCTTGACTTATTTACATTATATTCATGCTAACTCTGTTTTATGTAAAACTGCACAGTTCACTCTGGAATATTTTTCCCCCTGTCCCAACCTTTGGCCTTTGTTCAAGTTTTTATTTTAGATAAAAAGTTTTTTATCTGAAAGATTGTTTTCCTGGTGATGTTTATTTTGCTAAATTTTCATATGGCGTATACAGAATCAATGCCTTTCACTAGTGCTAAACTGAGGTATAATAAGTTAAACCAAGTTGTGAATACAGTAGGTTTTAGACCAGGATGCTGATTTCTAATCTCGTTTCAGTCACACTGTACAATCTTCAGTGTCCTGATGAGAAGAAAATAGCTTTTAAAGCCATGAGCCTATGACTTTATTAATTGTCCTGTGGCTTTTTTTTTTTTTTTTAAAGAAAGTCATGCATTTGGAGCTCTTCAGAAGTGAAGCTTTTTTGGTTTTTTTAAAGAAAGTCATGCATTTGGAGCTCTTCAGAAGTGAAGCTTTTTTGGGTTTTTTATTCCTAGCTCTATACATTTTCAAGGTGTGTCAGATTAAGCTGTGATAAATATCACAGAACCTAACTGAAATAATTCTCGAGTATTTTTAGTAGGACAATCCACTGAGAAGAGAAAATTTGTTAAAATTTGCTGACAAGAGCAAGATTTGGCCATATGGCCCAAAAGGCAAGATAAAAGTTAAGCAATGTGCACACATTCTCCATTTAATTAAATAAGAGCAAACAAATGCTGCTTGATTTTTTTTTTATTTTCACCTTAATTGAAGGATACCAAGCCACTGTTTGAAGAACGATTTTTAGATCATAAACTTTCATTTTTACTTTACAGTAATGTATCGTACTGACAACTAATTTAAAGATTAAGAGAATTAGAGAAAATAAAGAATACTTTATTATTTTAGGTAACTGTCTTAAGGTTAATACAGATCCATTGGAAATTTAGGAGGAAGTTGATAAAAGGAGGTGCATGTCTTTATGACCCTTCTTTCTGTCCATAGCTTCTGAGATTTGCTGTGTTTACCAGTCTTGTCTTGGGTAGACTTGTGCCCTTTTTCCTAGAAGTTTTCATATCATTGCTACTCCCAAACGAATTATTTTGTATAATAGTTCTCAAACTCTCATTGGAGTGAAGTTTATCAGAGGCATATTAATATAATTCATTTTTGTCTCAACCTGAGTTAGGGATGAATGTGTAAATTAATATTCTGGACCAGCCAAGAGGGTAAGAACCTTTTAAATGGGAGCAGTATGTGTGAACAGCTGCAGTTGTTTATCACTTCATTGTCATGTGTTTTTCCCTCTTACAGGATAAGACACAGGTTGTTGACTGGAGTATAATCTACACTGTTTCACTGCAGAAGTTGTGTTATGATTATACATGTCCCAGAAATGTTCTCTAGTTAATGACAGTCATGCACTCTGACCCATATGGTTTTTTCTTGCTTTGTTTTAAAAAAAAATCTAATTATAAAAACACATTAAATATCATGCAAAATAATAGATTAGAATCCAAATTAACATTAGGCTATTAGCCTAAAGCTACTAATGCAGTGGCTGAACTTTGCAAAAGGATTTTAACAGAGCCATGACTCTATCATGGATCTTTTACATTAAATTTACATTAAACACATTATTAAGCAAAGTAATAATCTTGTGACATAATTCTGATTAATAATGTGAAGTATTCACAGTGAACTTGGAGTGAAAGTTCATTCTTTTTGTTTTGATCATCATTATAGGAGACACATCAGGTTTGTGTATTTGTGGCATTCTCTATTTACTTACAACTATGACCCAGACTTCAAATGCACAAATTTTCATTGGTGTGTTAAAAAAAACCTTCCAAACATTATAGAATCTTCCAATACTCAAAATATTTCATTAAGAATCTTACATTTCTCAGTTCTTTCTACCATATTGTATTCAGAATACCACCTTTTTTCACTTCTTGTTGGTGCATTTTCAACAGTAACAGGAGCCACCCACACAAAAGGTCAGAGTTTCATAGGACCTCAGCACCTGAAATCTTCCCTGAATGAACCTTGAAAAGGATTTTCACACCAATACAAATATGTGGCAGACCATTTTTCCATAAAACTTTTTATCCCAGATACACAAAATACCCATTTGAGTGGAGCATTGCTCATCATTCTCATGATAGGAACAATGGACTAATGTTTTTCAGTGTTAGGACTAGAGATTTATATTCTTTGATAATAATAAATGAATATTGAAAATTAACCTAGTTTTATGCAATTGTAATTGAAAGCCATCATGGTACACAATTTGTTTTTCAAAAATTTTGCAGCCTAATGGATTTAGAAATGTTAGGAAACACTGAGCTGCATAACAATGGTATGGTAACTGGGTGCCTCCTAATGAGATACATAAACAGACAGCAAATGTTGCAGGAAACCCTCTGCTGAAAGCAGGGTTCATAAATTTCAGCCCTGTGAGGATTAAGATGACTCCCTGCAACTCAGGTATAATCACCTAGAGACAGATTTATGGCTTAAAACACTTGTTTGATGGTAGATACTGAAGTCTTTGGAAGATAAAGCGTGGCTGAGATTGTCTGTACTGCAGATGTATGTTGGGAAGCTGAGAACCCACTCCTGTGTGAGGGTCTCCTCTAGGGGATGACAGGACAAATCCAAGACTTTAGCAGACCCCATCCCAGATGGCTGGAATTCTGCCTATGCACAAAGAAAGCTTCAGGCTGGGGAACTCAGTGGGCAGAAATACAGGGTGAGGTGTTAGCAGATGAAGGAATTCTTGTCATAGATTTAAATGCCTAAATCTTATTTTAGTTCTTGTCCAGTTCTGGGCCTGATACACTGAGATGAAATGGGTCACATACATATCCAAGATATGTATCACCAGAGGGCAGTGCTAAACTGGGAACTAAAATTTTGTTTTGACGTGTAATTCATGCGCATGGAAAAAAAGCTGCTTTTGTTCTGCTTCGAATACTACTATTTAAAAATATATTTTATTGAAACTAGTGTGTGTCTGATTTAGGAGCAATGAGAAACATGATGATTTTAATTGGTGCAAGGAAAAGAATGGTTAAACATTTCTTTTTGGAGTTCAGAAAAGAGATTTTGCTCTGAATTGCTCAGACCTTGAAACATATTTTATTAGTACTTCTTCTTAAGAGCATGGCAAGATTCAAATTATTTGACATATTCTCTTCTTAACATCTTCAAACCCATGGTTCTCTCTTTTAGGTGGTGGGGAAAAAGCGTATTCTGACCTGTGCCAGTCATCCCGGGAAATAAGAGTCTTGCCTCAGGAGCTGTGGCCTGTGTCACGTACAGAGTCATGGCACACAAAGAGTTACTGCAATTTGCATAAAAATGCCACTAGAGTGCAAACGCTGCTTCATTAATATGAATGAAGTTCACAGGATATTTACAAATCACACAAAGCCCCCCATTTAAAAATATATATATTTGATGCAAGTCACACACGGTGTGTATGTGAAGCAGTTTCTGATACTGGCATAACATGGCGTGACAATAAGTAAATAATAATGGTTGTCTTCATCTTCATTGAGGCAGGAACTTGGATTGAGCACTGACAGTAACAGATGTAGCTGTGGATATTAGTTGAAATGAACTCCAGAGTAGTATATCACAGTAATAGGCTTTGTCAATATGAAGCATGCTGGAAAAGCAGGGACTTAAATCTGCATGAGGAAGTGGAAAAAGGGTCAGATTGAAACGGATGTGTCTTCAGTGCTGATGTGAGGCTTTTGCTTTTCCAGGGAGCGTGGTGCTCTGTACACAGGGAATAATGAGAGTATGAAGCATTAGAAGTATTTTATTAATGAAAGACTGGTTTCTTATTAGTCTGTGATAATGAGAAACATACTGTCTATGGAAATAGGAATCAAAAGTTGGTCTATTTCAGAGTAAAATCATATAAAATCATATCAGGCTTTAAGAATTCCTCATAATAGAGCATATACAAGTAAATCTAGAGAGGCTTATGTATGAAAAATGATTCTTACCTTTCTTTTGCACTTGTGAGTCACCCTTATGACAGTGTATTTTATCATGAGCTGAGTGAAATATAAAATCTTTCTCAGGATATTATGCATTAATCATTAATTTTTATGTTATGAAAATCACAGCGTAATAGCTAAGTTGGAAAATGAACTACACCAACTTCACTTAAAGCTTAAAGGCATTTATTTTAAAATACAGCAATCTAATTCAAGAATGCAGTGCTCTGGTATCATAGCTGTTTGGATTCGCAGCAATGAGCTCATCTTTTCATGAAGAATTACATTCCTAACCAATCCCAGAGATTAAGACAATATCATGAGGACTGGGCCATTTTTTTACACTTTAGTTACCTTTAAAAACCTGAATATCAAACTATAATTTTATAACTATTCATATTGTTTACGTATATGATGTGAAGAATGAGAATTTGGAGAGTTGGGTGGTCTGTGTTTTATTTTAATAAGAGGTAAAGCTATATCTTTCTATGGATTAAGTCCAACACAGAGAAAACTGTCAGTGTGAAAACAATAGAATTTATCTCCACTGATGTAGCTTGACATATGAACAAGAGCCTGAATTGTTGCCATGGCAATAAATGTGTAGGACTTATGCATGCATTTTCTGCTATAGGATTTTGATTAATGGCATTGACTAAATAGTCTGAAGTAGAAGAAACACTGCAGCAGGCCTGAGAATAAAGATGGCCTGGAATGGGTATGCACACCCTACTGTACACAGTTACTGGTAAAATAAACTGGTTGCAATCGGAGTTGTCAAGTCTCCAGTAAAATATGAATTGAGGATTTAGCACTTACATTTTGTGTGAGAACTCGAAAAGACAGTCTCTTGAAAAATGAACTGTTAGAACACTTCTATTTTCATATATGGTATTTCTTCTTTTGGGATGAATGGTTTGAATGATAAAAATAGTCCTTTTCCAGCTTTAATGGCTGTGGGCTCAATACTGGTCTTGATTCAGGAGACAATAAAGTATCTAGCTTTGAGTCATTCATTAAGGTATTGAAGCAGTGGGAGAGGAAATGGTCAGTGTCCTGCTGAGCCAAGGTCCTCATTGGGTGTAGGGAAAAGTAGTGTTCTGGGACTGGGGCAAGATGCAGAGCACCTCGTAGGAGGTGCTTTTATTAAGTGAACAGTCAGAACTTACCAGAAAGGCCTCTAAACAACACAGCCTTTGAATTCAAGTAGATCTGATTGAAAATAATAAACCCACAGGTTTGCTTGTGTTTGTGTGGTTGTGTATACTTGGCTATAGTGCAATTGCAATGCTAAATATATTTATTGTGAAAGAAATGTAAATTTGTACCTAGTGTTTTACAAGCTGTACTTGCACTGATTTTTCAGTGAATTCTGGAGCACATATGAGTACTAATTGTGTGTATAAGCATGATTTAAAAAGAAGTAAGGGAACTCTGCAAACAATTCCAAACAATTCAAAAAATAAGAAAAATTGCCAAAAATACTTCTCATGGAGAATATGAAGATCCTTCTCCTGATTTTAAATGTATTTTATTCCCTTATCTGTTCATTATAAGAGCTATTTGTGTTTAATCAAGGGTTCAGCTTTTCTCCAGCTCATATTCTATTCCTAATCAACCCTGTCAAGGAATCAGACTGCTGAATTTGTGATGTTGCTATCATTTCTATGGTAATAGGATAGTTGATGAGCACAATGTTATTGCTTCATTGTAGGATGAGGGAAAAGAAAGACTGGACTGTGTAGGAGGCAGTTAACAGGGACACAAGCAACTGTAGTTGGAGAAAACAGAAGCACAGGAAATGATGGCCAATTAAAAGTATTTTTGTGAAAGGATTCCCTTCCAATTTGCCTCAATTTGAAGCTTTCTTTTATTTTTTAAGCTCACCACTACCTTAAGAATTGTATCAGAAATACTAATTGATAAGTATGTTTCAGTGCTTTTGCCATTATACCTTATGGTGTCTTGATTTGTGCTTCAGTAATTGCTGATTGCAAATTTTTAAGACAAGATATTAATTGTGTTAGAGTTTTAAAAACCTAATTCTGTTTACCTGATCCTCTTGCTCCCAGTCTCTCAATGGCATCTTCTACCTTGGCACATTCATTCCTCCAGTGGGATGCGGCAGTGGCAATGGAACATATTCCTTCTGGTCCAGACACTTTCTTGGGCTTCTGAAAGGGGAAGAAAGGGAGCCTCAGGTTGATTTTCATGCATTCCAAACCTGGAAACAGAAGGGAAAAAAGTTTTGACGTGAGACCGCCATATTTGTCCCTGGATCTCTCAAGTGAATAATGCTGCTCTTTTTGGCTCCCATGCCATCTGCTACTGAGTAGTACATCACAGGTCTGCCTTCTTTTCCACACCTCTTCCAAAGCAATGAAGAAGGAAAGGCATGCAAAAACAACCCAGGGAGCTTATTTTAAGGATCAGAATGTTTAATTTCATTGGCTTGTGCTTTTGGAAGTGTTGTTAGGTGGTCCATTACTGCGTAACTTCTCTGTTTCTGGTACCTTTTGTGACTTTCAAAGCTCCATCTCAGGTTCAGGTCTTCCTTTCATGTAACATGTAACCTTCTTCTGCCCGAGGCGTCCTTTAGTGGTGCTGTTCTCAGTGCAGGAACAGCACATCCCTGGAAAAAAGAAGGATTCCAACCAAAGTAACTGTATCTGGTATAAGTAGCTATGGTATGGACCAGCTGCAGGGAATAAGCCATACAAAGCCATACAGCTGGTGCTGATGTTCATACTGAAGACCTAACCAGGTCCTGACCTAACCAGACACTGTTTTGCTTTCATCTGATCATGAATCTGGTCAGTCGTAGGTGAGGAAACTCACTGAAATCCATTTGAACTTAGGTAAAAAGCAAAAGTCAAAAGAGCTGTTCTGTAGTCACTCATAACTTGTCAGCAATGGAAGGATTTTTCATGGTGCTTATCAGTACCTCAGTGTCCATAAAGGGCCATGTACAGAAAAGCCTTAAAATAATTTTCTCGTTCATCTCCATTGGACTTTCAAAAGGGAATTCTAATACAAGCCCACTGTAGGGCAGAGGGGGCTGTCTGTAAAGACTGGAGATATCATGGCACATTCATGGGTTTGACAGGTTATCACCTTAATAAGAAGACTGTCAGAGACCTTCTAGCACTCAAGCAAGAAGAAAGACCAGGCCAATTATCCCAATTCAGCCTCAAAAATAATGGATTGAATGAAATTCCAAAGCCTGCTAATGGACCCTGGAAGTGAATGAGAAGCTGGGGAGTTAGTGAACCATTGTCATTATACACTGGCCTTTGCACACACTGGCCGGCAAAAAGTACTGTGATCAACACTCTTATTCTCAAATGAATATCCTCTCCATATTGCATAGATTATCTCAATTTTTCTGACCTCTCTTGCCAGATGAGAAGCAGGGATAGGAATTCAAATGACAATGGAAAAAAACCCCCAAACTTTATGAGTGAAATAAGCAAAGAATCCTTTCTTCAGAGGCTGTACTGAAGTTGCAGTACAAATTTACCCAGTTTTAAATCTATCTGGGTAATTTTAGAGGCAACCATGTTAATCTGAGGATGGAGGAGGATGGAGCCAGGCTCTTCCTGGTGGTGCCAAGCAATAGAACAAGAAGCAACAGGTGCAAACTCTTGCAGGGGAAGTTCCACTTTATTATGAAGAAGAACTTTATTGTGCAGTGACTAAGCACTGGAACAAATTGTCCAGAGAGGGTGTGGAGTCTCCCTCCCTGGAGATAATCCATAACAGTGCTATGCCATGTGCTCCACGCCATCTAAAATTCATAGCTGTGAGGTCCGTATCTCTCAAAAACCTAAATACAGAATAGGGAGTTAGGCCTCAGATCAAACAAACCACTCTCTGGCAAAATCAATATCCTAAATTTTTGGTGAAATTGGATTTAGGTAACCACCTACATATTAATAGACAACAACTTGTACATTCAACTGTTTGGTACTCATATATGTCTATATTAATACGCAGCTTGGTGGGTGGAAACAAGAATGATAAAAAAAACAATGAAGAGTAAACTGGGAATATTTTAAAGAAATTCATCCTTTGATGGTAATTTTCTGTTTGTGTAATCAAGAAAACAGGATGAGAAAATAGAAATGTGTGATATCCACCAGTGCATAGGATTATTTTTCCTGGTTTTTTTTTTTCATCAGTAAAATAGGTTGCTGATAGTCTGTCAATTTTCCTAGGAGAGAGCTTCCTATGAAAGTATTTCTTTTTCAAAGCAAGAAAATATATGCTGGAAAATTACCTTGTTTATCTCTACTGATGATGTCTGCCTAGTGAAAATGTTTTTAATTGCCCTTGCTTTCCAGAGAAGCAGTTCTTATCATATCACATTATCATGTAATCTTCCAGGGCCTATAATGTGACATATGGGTTTATTAGTGAGTAACATCTGAAGTGACACACTTTTAACCATACATAGATCTAGTCAAGATGCCTGCACTCTTCAGGATCAACAGAGATGATCGGTTTGAGAACTAATGATTCCTATTTTTAAAATGTACACAGCTATTCTCAGCAATATTCACACCTTGGTGTGGTCTTTTATCCAACTAAATCAAATAAATGATAAATTACATATAGTAATCACATATAGTGTAAATTTTATACCACAGTGGGTTTTAATAATAGATTTTTCTATTTAAGGAAGTACCTTTGATCCAAACAAAAGAGTCTGCCTTAAAAAAAAAAAAAAACGCTGTTTCATTTTATATTGGAAAAATACAATGTGACATCTGGAGAATAAATTGTTCAGTCAGCTAGAAATACGCCTTGTAAAAATTGCTTAGGTTTCTGTAACAAGATTATTTACTGCGACTGTTCACCTATAATACAGAACACTTCTGAAATGGACCTTTTATGAAACACATCAAGCACTGTGGAAATGTATTCAGTGCATTAATCTACAATGCTACACACTTTACAACACTTTTAGAACAGATTTTGAAACTCAGATCATCTAATGAGACAGAAAGTTTCTTCTCTGTATTCATTCCAGTCACGTTTTACTCTAAGCCCTCAGGGTATTTAACATAATGCAATAGGTTTTTTTAGAAAATACAGACAAACAAAATGTATTACTTTTCAGATCACTAGTGATCTCAGACTGTTCTCTGTGCATATTTCCCCTGCCTGTACATAAGGCAAATACCATGTCTATCTTTTGCTCTAGAGTTTTATAAATATTTGAGCACTTCAAAACATGTCAGTTTCTAATCATAGTTTTGTGTAATTAATAGCAACATCTTGATTATGATCATACTAAAGCCAAAGAAAGAGCCTGATACAGAGAAGGTGGCATTGATTTGCTTGGCCCTGGGTGTCTCAAGTGAAGTAGCATTGAAAAATGGAAGCAATAAAAAGGATGCATTTGTGCCTTGTTTTAGGCTCTAGATACGCATGGAGCTGCAGATGTTCTGTAACAAGGTGATTTCTAGGTGTTTTCTTATGATAAAATCAGAAGTAAGGATAGGATGAAAGTTGATTCAGGAAATATCCAGATGCAGCAACGAAAAATTAAATTTTACTAGTGATATCTGTGGATAGCTAATATCTACATCCCAAGCAAAATGACAGTAATCTAACACTTATTTTCACCTGTAAGATAGGTTACCGTGAAGTTGCAGGAATGTAGGAGGGGAGTCATTTCTTGACATGTGATTCAGAAATTACTGCATTGGAATTGTGAGATAGATACTGAGTCAGCAGCAGTGGTCACAAAAGCAGGAATCTTTCAGTTTCTAAACACAGAAGGCAATCTTTAATTGCTGTCTTGCCTGAAAGTATGAAGAGTATTCTCTTGACTGGTAAAAACATTACATAAATCACATGTTGGAATGCTTGACTCAGGCACCATCATACTTTGGCAAGTCAGGTTGTCCCAAACCGATGGTTTTTTTCCCCTCCAGAAGTCCATTATAAAAATGGGAATCAAGATCATAAAATTCCTTAACTGTCAATTGTCATTAAAGATGTTGGTGGTAAAAGAAACCAGCTGAAGAATAAGAATGCAGCGTAAAATCAGAAGGTATATAAAAATGCACTTATTTTTTAGTTTAGATTCCCTTCTGTTCCAGCAGCATGGTTTATAGGAGGGTCTCAGCACAGGTAAACTGCAGGCTTACCTTCAGGTTTCGGGGTAAGCATTCAAGTCTTCCCACATTTCCTGCCGGTTCAAGTTGCTTATTATTAATAGAAGTCCAAAATGCCCACCAATTTTATGACATAGGATATTGACTTGGAAATTGCAGCTCTGGATTGCAATTACTTTCAATGCTTTATACCAAGATATTACATTTCCTTTGTTGCAAGATAATGGTACCATATGGAGAAGGCTAAAATTCACCAGCCAGAGGAAATGACCAGTCCTTGAATTCTTAGTTTCTGCCGCTGACTCAGAGATTGGTCTGAGAACTTGAGTTTCATGTTGGTAGTCTAAATCTATCTTCATTTTGGATTTTACAGTATTTTGTATATATAAACTGCTGTATAAGTGGTTTTGCTTTTACTTATATTAAAAAAACCCCTTTGTTGAGAAAAAGAAGTAATTTATACAAGCATGGAGTAATTGACAGATTTTATCTGCCAGAAATTGCTACCTGTTGTCTTGCTTTCAAAGATATTTCTTCATGTTTCTTCTGTGCCTTGCCACTTAAAATTAAATGATTCAATGATTGTGAAGTATTTTTCTTCAGAAGCCTTCTGATATTGTCATTTTTGTATCTTCAGATGTGCAATTTTTGCAGTGCTCTGTATTTCCTGCGGATTTCATTCTTCACAGAATGATTAATGTAATTTACTGGAAGCAGTATCTACTGTATGTTTACTTCTTCAGCCACCAGAATATCCATGCATCAGAAGTCATATTGTTTCCTGTAATAACCTCTGGTTTCTTTGTTCTTAGAAATGTCATAATTTATCTCAAGTGCTGTTATGATGTTCCTTTTATTTTTCACCTTTATTTTGCTTGATTGCTTTTACACTCCACTTCATTTTGCAGTACTGGTGCTTTATTTGTCTTCTTTTTTTAGCTTTGATTATTTTTTTTGTTTCACGTCCTTGAGTTTACCATATAAACAATGACTTCGAGTTTATTGTTATCTGTGGTATATATGGAAAACTTAGGCTGATATATACTGCAGGCAATTATGAATAGAAATGAAAGATATATTATCTGCTACACAGTGTATATCTGAACAGACTAAATAATGAAGAAGTAATTGATATAAAGTACAGCAGTTGCTTTACTCAATACCTGCTTTTATTGTCAAGTAGCAAACAGATAACTGAATCAATCAGGGAGAGTAGTGCCACCTCTTCATGTAGAAGTTCCATTGCATCCCTTAACTGTTCAGATAAAGTTTCCCCAAGGACTGTTGTGTTCCTCAGCTTCTATGCTCCAAGTGGATGGTGCTGTTTTTTGGTGTAACTCTGAGAATTGTGTGAATGGACTGAGAAACTCCTTGGGTAAAGGAGCTAAAACAATGTCAAATATTATTCTCCTATTATTTAAAATTCTCCCAATTTAAAATTTGAACTTTTCATTTATATGGAAATCCAACTCCCTTATAAAACACCTGACAAGAACTGCACTCTATCTTGTCCCTGATCCTCTGTGTCTGTGGCATGTTGAAGGAAAAAAAAGCCAACCATCAAGAAAATAGCAGCTATTCCTAAATGGTGGGAGAGGGAGCTAGACAAGGCCTTGGCCTTTCACCAATCCAGATACTGGTTTGTACTGGTTTTCAGGCTCAAGTAAATCAGATGGTTAAACATATGATCAGCAAACTAAATATGAAATACAGTAGTACTGGGCAGAGAGAAAACAGGGAGGTAAGTAGGGCTCCAGATATTGCTGATGCTCTGCTGGATGATTGAATTAAAACGAAAGCAGATACTGAGTAAGTGTATGTATCACAATAAGTGGAACTCAAAGGAAAGGTAAACAAACACCTTTTTTATGAAAACTGGCAAAGCTTCTTTTATAAAAATACCACTGAAAAAACTGTTTCTCTGTGTGCATTCTAGAGATGGAGTGTAGGAATATGAATTTTCTTGTGGATTCATGGTTACAGTGCTAGACAGACTTTAAAACTTCAAGATATTTTTCCTGTTCAGTTATGCTCCTGCACTGAAATGATAATATTTCTGTGCTCAGTAATCCTTGGTCAGCTACTTGGGCTTACAATATCGTTAATTTTTTCAAACCAAATCCCAATATTAAAGTAAAAAAAGTAAAAGAATGTGAAATAAATAAGCTTCTGCTCTGTAAAACTTCATATAAAATAGGTACGGTAAGCTACTACTATCATAGTAGCTATATTATAAAGTGTACTGTAAATCCTTAAATAGCAAAATAAAGACTACAGAAATGGAAAAAGTAGAATACTTAGAATAAGAAAATATGTATATTCTGGTATTAAAATTACTATTGGTTCATAATAGCCATTCCTTAAGCCTGCACAACTGCTATCCATAGAAATTGCAGAAAACCAGCCCCAGTTCTGGAGAAATTTGGTGTTTGGCTGAAGTAACAGTGGAAAATGTTTAAATGCTTCAGAGCTGCTCTGCATTTCACGACCCCACCCTGCCCTCTCCAGTAGATTCTTAAATCATTATGGTTGCAGATGTCAAGGGAAGAGGCAGGTTGAGCTAATCTCCTGTTCCCATGCTGTAACATCACTATTTAACACAGCCCTTTGGCCCTTTTCTCTTTGTAAAGCACAAGTCTGGTATTCCTAATTCCCACAGTGTTTGAAAGGGAAGAGGACACACTGCTGTGAGAAAAGCATTTTGTGTGTTCTCTTTGTTACACACCTGAGCTGACACCTTCCCTTTGCTGCATGGGTGGACACAGGAGGGTCATGGAACCCTGGTAATTTTAGTTTTATCCTTCCCTCAGCCACATCTTCCCTTCCCAGTTCATTCTGTGAACTGGTGAGTGCGATCTCATGTTTTTGGGAAGGCAAGGGAGGGGTTGGGAGCAGCAGAAAGGAGTCTTCCTACTTGACCAAAACATTGCTGTGGTCTGGCTGTGGGGCAGATCCATGAAATATTTCATGGAGACTGTACCAGCTCAGAAGATGTGTTGGTGTAAATAATGCCAGAAAAAGCATTAGACTCAGATTAATAAAAAATGAAGGCTTTGACTTGGAATAATGAAACAATTTGGACTGGACTAGACTAATTTTGGGGAATGTGGGGTAGAAATCATTAGCAAGAAATGCACCTGTCAGTAAGTGGGGAAGTACCCAGATGATAGCTGGGAATAACATGTTTACACTGGTGAAAGAAGGAAAAATTTGTAATTTTTAAGAAAGAAAAGCCCTCTCCAAGCAGTAGTGTATCCATTCATTTCTATAGTAGTTCATCTTCATCACTGTAAAGAGTTTTTTCCATTAGATTCAAAAACCTGAAGGCTGCAGAGAAAACTATTGGCTGAAAAACTGTCAAATGTGTGTATTTTTCCCTGCTAAGTTTTTTATCTCCTTATATAATTGGGAAAATTCCTTTAGTTCTTACAGGTTGTTACATGAGTAATGACTACATAAGGCTTGTTAACCTGATGAATGTGAGTATTAGGTTACTTACTTCTGATAAATGAAAACAATCCAATATATTAAAGAAAAAAAAACAACTTCCCAGAATTAATATTACAGCCTGTTTTATAGTTCTTCCAAAAAAAGTCCAGTCAGGAATTCTGCCTATGTCTGCATGTAAAAAATGGACTAACTTTATAAATTATATATTTCACATAATAGTTAAACAAGTTGAATTTTTTCCCTACTTACTGCAAGGTATGCTGGCAGGAATAAAAGTTGGAATTGAAGCTCCCAGTCTGCAAATACTTCCAATTTTTGGTTATTAAAGGTATTTTTACTTAAATTGTAATTTCAGAATTTCATTAAATTTATCCTCCTTCAATATAGCCTTTGGACATCTCTATCTTACATGTATTTAACACATTGATCTAAAATCACACAGCTCTTTCTTCTACTCTCCTTCCCCTCTGTTTGAGACAGTGTTAATGAGTGCAGTTATTCTGCTCTAGACATTTTGGTACACATCATCTACAGAATAATTTGCAGTATTATTTTATAGTTTAAATAATATTCCCTTGTTCAGAAATCCACTCCTCTAATCACTTATTGATTGACTAGTACTGAAATGCTCTAGATCTCTGGCACAATGTAAATTAGTATTTTATATCTGATGCCACATTGTAAAATATTAGCATTCAGATTAAAAACAACTGCACTCTGCCAAGAAAAGATAGATTTAGGGCCAAAGCAATTGGATTTTGAAATACATTTATGCTTATTTTTTAAAGCATTTCAATTTTGGGAAAATGAAATTGAGAGTAAGCTTTTTGCCTGGTACTCTGTACGTTAGGGGTTTACCCAAGGGGATAAATCCAAGCCATGAAGTTAATTTAGCTTCAGTACTAGACAAAAATCTCTTGGCTCACATGAGCAATGCTAAAGGTTGAGAACAGCTGCAGATCTCTTAAAATCATGCTTTTTCTGCAAAATCAGTTTTTGTGTTTCTATATGCACCATCTATTTATAAATATTTCTATGGCTACGTAGCTTCCTCTTTATAAATGGGTTATTTTTGTACACATTTGATCCACATCAAATTTATTCAGATTATTTCAAGGTCAGGATGAAATTTAAAAAGAAAAATGTCCAGAGAGAGAGTTTTTTTCTTAGATGTTATTTCAAAAGGTGATCTTTCTTAGGAAGTGTTTTGAAATATTATCTGTACATAATTCAAAATGTTGAAAATACTTTTTATTAAGCAGTTTAGGTTTTGCTTTGAAAGGAAAGCTAACTGTGTTAATTTCTTATTTACTTATTTCTTTATTAGTTTTTTTTGATGAAGAAAAAAGCTAAGAGCTCATGAAAACCAACACAGTTTGTTCCATGTGCAAACACTGTGTTTTGCAAACACTGCTAAGCAAAACCTACTTTTGTTTTATAGAATTAAAATAATGTTGTTAAAAGAAGAAAAGTAAGTATAGGGAACAAAAAAGTTGCAACCTGTTTAGCCTGGTTTTTTGCTTTTACTCAAAATGAACAAAATAGATGTTAGTTGTGTAGAAAAGAACTTCAAATAGAGATAATTATTCTTGCTGAGTTTGAAAGGCAGAAGTTTGAAACACCTATAGGAAGCTTCTGCCAGTATTTGAAAATGCTTTTGTGTATGAATTTTCTATAAACTATATTTTTGTCTAAGGATTATAATTTTAAACTACAGAAGGTATTTTTTTATACATGCTATACTAATTTAATTATCATTAGAAGCTTTTGTAGTAACTAAGAAATGCCTATTTCTCAAAAATGTCTTAGCTAGATATAATTTGGTGCATGAGTTCAGGTTGGTTTTGCTTTTCAACACAAAGCTTCTATATACATTCTGGCCTATACCTCAAATATGTTTTGAGGAAACAAAATTTGTATATAAAATTCCATATACCACCTTGATGTCACATTGCAGGAGGCAATTTGTCTTCTGAAATTTTCCAAGTGTTATTTATGCTGAATACTAGCAGCTTCACGCAAGCTGTGATTACTGTGAAAATGAAAGAGCAGTATGTTCTGACCTGTTGACCCTCATAGACTTTTTTTTGGTAGACTTTTATTTTTGCTTTTGCCATCCCAAATGGCTTTGGTTTTTCTGTTTTGTCAGTTGAGTTAGTTCAGACAGAGGCTGCCAGTTTGAGGTTCAAGTTTACACTCACCTTGGTGGTTGATGCCAGTAGTTACCCTGCAGGACTGAGGAATGTGTGGTAGCAGCCCAGCACGAGTGTTTCCAAGTACTCAGTCCTACAAAGAAATACTGCTAATACAGAAATGTTAATATCTACAGCCTCCATGGTGGGGCAGAAGAAAAAGTAAATGGTTTATTCTTTCTAAAAACATCAAATGATCAGTTGCTCATAGATCTAGTTGATTGTAACAACACTTGTGTTCTTCATGCCCATGAGTGTATTTTCACCCCTTCTTGTACCCACTGTGCCCTTGGGCACACTGTGTCAGTGTGAATGACACCAAGGCTCTTCCTCACCAATTTCTATTAGCTTGCTATTAGTATTAATAAATTAGTAAATCAGATATAGTGCCAACTGCAGTGGAGGCTCGAGAATTCCAATTTTAACACATCATTCCTGAGAAGAAGTGTCACATAGCACCAGATATCACAGTATTACACACTACAGGCTGGGTGATAGTAAGGCTTGACGTTATCACCTGCTTGACTTCTCTTATGTGTAGAGATATCCTGGCACCTGTCTTTTCACAGCTTCATGATGTACTTCCCATCATATCACAATAATACATTTCCCCTGCTCATGTATATAATTATCTATCCTAGTATTTGAAGTTCTCTCTCTAGTGTAAAACATCAAGCAGAAACACTCCCATTATCTTGTGTTATCAACAATCTAGAAAAAAGGTTTGTCAAAACTCTTGCTTAATTTTTAAGAATGCTTTTGGTGATAATTTACAGCCCAATATGATGCTGTGATCCCTCCCTTTTGCACAGACACGCAGCGCATGCACCCGCGCATTTTTCCCTTAGCTGATGGAGGGCATAGTTTTGACTCTGAAAATTCAATTTAGATATAAACTACAAAGCACTGGTCTATTAAGAACCGTGCTAGGAACACTGAGTGAATTAAAAATTCATTTAAGCATTCATTTTAAGAGGGTGTTTAATTAGCTGATCTTACATTATTAGTTATCAAAACAGTATGAGTATTCATGACTACAGGATTATTGTATTTTGCCTTCTCTTTGGCAGTTAATAATTTCGAGATAAAAGGTCTATGTAGGGATAAAAGATATTTTTTAAGGATTTCAAAAAAATTTTTGTATACCATGTTTAATTCAAAATCACAGATGTTTTTTGTCCTCAGACCACCCTACTTTTCCACCCCAGCATTTCAGTTGTCTCAGGTTAAGTGCCTGGGCAATTCTTAGTCTTGCTCTGTTACATTCAAAATCCACAGTGACATTGATAGCCTGTCCAAATTCATGATTTTCTTCTATTATTCTATGTATTTTATTTAATTGATCTTTCAAGTGACAGATCTTAAGTCCAGAACTTCAGATTTGGCCAGAAAGTCCCTTCTGCCTGCATTCCACATGACAATGCCAAAGAAAAACTGGCTGGCAGAGTTAATGTCAGCCTGGGCATGCCAGTCTGTGGACATGCATCCATGTCATGACTTCCAACAACTCAAGCTTCAATTTTGCTTTATTTATCAACTCTATCAGGAGACAAGTTCACTCTGACACAAAGGGCACACTTATACTGATGGGTTTCCTGAATCATTAGGGAGGTTAAGTGACTTGTGAACAATTAAATCAACACTGGATTGAAAAATGCTATTCTTTTTAAGATGAATGATCCTGTAATCATCTACAGAGTTTTGAGTCCAGAGAAGCAGACAAAAACAGTAGCAAGAAAAGTAAAGTAAGAATTTTCTTTTAGAAAGTTAATCTACTTCATAATTCCATTTCTACAATAGATACAGTGAGACAGTTTTAAAATTTTGTAGGAGGGGTTAGATACTTAAAATATCCTAACAGTATAATGAGTGATAGCCAAGAAAAAAAATGTAGAAAAGATGTTTTTCAGACTCAGCCCCTTTCCCTTAAAATCCACAAATATCACCACTGTTAGAATGGAAAATGAGTATTTACTTTGGAAAATTGCTTGCTTTTTGAATAAGTCATGTTATTCAGGGTAGAATGGAATAACCTACATCATAAATTAACACTGTTAAAATGAGTACTTGATATGAATCCTGGGAAATGTTCTTTGCCATCAGTGTTTGAAAAAAAGTAGGAGCTGTGCAGAAGCCAAACCAATTTGCATTGCTTGAAAACACATAGGTTTCCCACTACTGATGAATTAACAAACACTTTGGATCAGCTCCATCTTGTAGTGTTGTTAATGTTTACCTAAAAAGCAATAGTGCAAGAAGGTACAGTATGTGATTTGGAAGTAAATCAATACTGAAGTTCAATGAAGAATTGTAAGTTAGAAGAGCAAAAAGAAATGAAATTCTGTGGACCTAAACACCTGACATATATCACCGAGCACAGGCCAACAAAGGTTGTCTAATACACATTTTCTGTATACTTCTGAGGAGATATTTGTTTTAGTTTGGAAAAATCTGTATTCCTACTAGGCCAAACTATCAATTACAGCATCTATCCAGTTTTGGATGTCCTTGCAATTTTCAACTTCTTTCCTTTTTCTTCTTCTGATTCCATTCCATTCCATTTATTTCTCATGCTATTCTCTTGCCATTGCCACCATCAATGGCTCAGTTCTTCCCAGTAACTGAAATACTCTGATTTAAGCACCTTTGTGTTTTCTGGTAAATTGTTCAAGCAGCTATTTACTGTCCTGCCTATGGTAATTAGTGTTTTATTTTCCCACTCAGAAAAAAAATGCTCTTTAAGTTAACCACTGTAAATTGTGTATATTGTTGTCTTAGAATTGGCCAAACACTCATGAGCACCACTTCTGCTGAAAAAGAGACAGGTCCAGTGACCTTTGTGGGAACTGTGATAGCATTTAGAAAAGAAATGTAACAGACTTTTGCTCTCTACGTGCAGGATCACGTTTTTCCAGTTTCTTAACAAAGTAATCACTGTACTTTCTAGTATGACAACTGCCAGATTAAGATTGTTTCGTGATCAGAATTTAAAAATGATCTGATGACAGTAAAAGTAGCTGATAAAGATGGAGGAGGCAAAAAAATAATCCCTGCAATCTTCTTCCATATGGAACCTCTCCTCATCTGTGGCTGTAAATCTCAAGCAGGAGTAACTGGGAAGCCTCTTAGTTTGCTCCCTGAGTTATCCCTTTCCCTTCAACTCCCTGACCCCAAACTTGTCTTTATTCCCTGGGCAGTGTAAACTCATACTTTCATCTTTATAGCCTTGAAGAGTAATGTTTGAAACACAAGTACATGGGAATTACTGTACTGAAGGAGAGCTCTAGTTTTGCTGTCCAGCATTCTGACTAATAGAGGTCATCTGTGAAGTGCTCATTAAGTTTGTCTTAATATCTAAAACCCAGAATTTTAAATCACTTCAAATAATTCTTTGTCAGCATTAAGTAAAATTCTTTGTTTCAACCACAATGTATCTCAAGAATTTATCTATGTGAAATCTATTCCCTCTGTGAATCTTGCTTAATTTATGGCTTTAGCAAAATGCCATGGTAAGGAGTCCCAAAATCTAATTATGTGTTGTGTGAGAAAAATTATTTTCCTTTTATCAGTTCCTAATTTACCCCACTTCAATTTAATAACTAACTCATTTTGTTGTATTATGGAAGAGAAGAAGAAAAGCTCCCAGTTGACCTTCTTTATAGCTTTCATTACTTCTTAATACACTTTTTGTCATGCCTGTTCCTATTCGTCTTCTTTTCAAGAAAATAAACAAAATAAGTTTAAAAGGCAATTTATCCTTATCTAAGAGGGGTTTTTTTTTCTTCCATCATACTTTTCTGCTTCTGTGAACCCCATTTCTTGAATATCCCTCATGAGACGCAGAAAATCTCTAGGTGTTTTAATCCACATTATTTAATTCTTTTCCTTATATAGTAAAACTTTCTTTTCTTTTTATGAGCTCCCATTCCCACTGCAGGCCATGCTTCAGGTCTTCACAATATTGGTTAGATGTCCTTCCTGGATTATAGGAGCTCAGAACTTGCTAAGATGAATGACTAATTCCCATTGCCTCCCCAATGTATATTAATTTTCATTTATCAATATTGAATTTTTTCAACAGTGGCTTTAACTTACATTATTAAGCCATTTGAAAGACACCAACTGCTCTACAAACACTGGATTTTGTCATACTTGGGAACTAGAAATGTTTTGTCAAAATAAGAAGACAAACAGATTTGAAGACTGACACAATTATGAAAAATTCCTCATCCTTTCATAATTGTTTAACTGAGGCACAGAATGAATATCTTTTGTGGGATTTGGGCACCAGCATTCTGGGACTAAGGAAAAGGGTTCAGTCTGGCCTTATAGAGACGAGGTCCAATATGGACTTTCCAACCTGGTTTGGTTCATTTAGAGGGGACTCCAGGTTTCTAAACAACCATCTGCTGCCATCATCTCCTGTACCAGGATTTCACTGGAATGGCTATAGAGTGGACTTTAACTCTGAACTATATGTAATGTAAATGAGCCATTGGAATGTAATGATTTACTGTACATTCCACCACATTTCTATATTTCTTACCCCCAGTGCAATGGCTGACAAATTTTATTCAAAAGCCCTGGGAAGGAGAACTGGAAGTTTTGTGTTGAGCTTTGAGTGTGTCCTGATTAAGGGCCTTTTCTGAGTTTGACATCCTCTGCCATTGTTCCTGTGTTCTGCATTTGAAGTGCCAGGGAAGGGATGCCCAGGGTGTCTTTATCATGATGGTAGAAATTTGCTATAGCTCAGCAAGAAGGCACTGAACTGCTTACAAGTAGTCCAAGAGCCCCTTCCTTGTTCATATTTCATGTGACACATAGATTACCTTCTTGACTGCTTATATTTCCTAGCTCTAAATGCTGTGCTATTTGTTTGATGTGCATCTTAGCCAGGATTCAGCATAATTCCTATGAATTGATTTAACAATCTTTGTCACGTGGTTATTGAACTTAAGAGGTTTAAATCTATCTGTCACTGAGCTGCACTGTTCCTTATCACTTTAGCCCTCTTTTTCTTCACCTTCCTCAACTCTCTAGTGTCACTGGTGCATTTTTGACACTAAATCTGGCCCTGCTGCTCCCTCGACAGCCTCATTAACTTTATCCTGAGGTGTGGATTTTTGTTTGTAGCCTTTTCTGAACCCAATCTCATCAGTAGATCAATTGTAATTGTGCTCTGAAATGGTGCTTGTTGTGATTACGAAAGCTGGGGTATTTATCCGTTTGGTTTTAGGGACTTGCATGTGCAAGTAGTACTTGTTTCTCCTGCTTTACAACCTCCTGACATAAGCAGTTATTTTTAGGTGTGTAACTTAGGTTGTGAGCATCTGATGTATAAGAACTGCTTACAGAGCAGGAGTGTGTCGTTACAGAGTGTGTACCTGCAGTATATGAGTGCTCCCATGAATTCCTCATTTTATTCTTCACTGACACTATATCTGCTTAGTTTCAAGGGCATTGCAGAGTGGCAGTGGGGGTGGGATGTAGAAGGCAGCTTGCTGCTGACAATTCTGGCATAAACATTCTTTGTAACAGACATAATTTGGATACCAGGCTGAATTTTCAGCGGTAATTAACAGGTTGAGTAACCTCAGCAGTTGTTTATAAAGTACCTGCAGAAGTTGTTCTCTAGAGGGTGGGCATTTTAGTATTGAGCAATTTATACTCTGGCAGATACACTCTGTGAACAGCACTTTACCTGATCCAAATTCACATTGTGTTAAAATTGGGTTAGGTTCCCCATAAAAGCATTAGAATTATTATGCAAGAATGCTCTGCGATAAATTTGGAACAAAATGAGGATGCTAAAAATAACAGTTGTTATATTTCACGCATGTATTTTTCTGTGGCAAAAATATTGATAAAAATATTTTTAATTAATACACCTCTGCTCCAGAAAAGTGAACTTATTGCAGAAGAGAAAAGCACAGAAAGCATATTTTGAATGCATATACTAGATCCTATGAGCTTCAAAATATACCAATACAACCAACATTTGGCTTGTTGCTAAGGGCATTATGTGAACATTTGTATACCTAAATCATGTAATATCACTAGTGTGATAATTGTTCATCTTGTTTTTCTGAAACCCTTGAAGTTGGTTTGGTAGAACTCGGGGGAAATAATGTCCTAGCACACAAAATGGTAAGAAAGCTGTTGGTATCTTTAGGCAAGACAGTGAAAGACCATCCTAGTCAGTTTGTGAAATGTAACACAATTTTAATTTACTTCTCTGACTCACATGGCTGTTTGGAGCACTGTGCAGGCGGAGGGAAAGTCTCTCTACAGTGAAAACCCAGAACAAGAACATATCAGTGGCTGCACGCGCTGCTGTTGACACCAACACCTGGCCTCTCCCGTGGGTTGTTCCAATTTGAAGCCAAAAGAGCTAAAGCAGCTGGGCAATTTTAATGTAAGAGAAACCAGCTAGGGGCAACTGTATTTTTAAATGCTAACAATAATCTTTAATAGATTTCAACTACCAACTGGTATAAGTTAGATATAGTGCTGCTGCTCCAGATGTAAGAAGAGCTGGCCAAGTTTCAGCAAATCAGGCACTGTGATGTGTTTCAAAAGTGCTTCCATCAAACCATTCCGATTTGGGAAGATATCACTGTTAATTATCACTTATTCTACTGAGAGTACTAAAGAAGATAGCCAAATGCTCCAAGATAGACCAAAAAGGATCATAGATTTTTCTCTTTCAGGTTTTTGTGACTGGGTATAAAATGTGCTTCAGTATGCTTGTATGGAAACATGTATAAAGGAAAGGAAATGGAGCAGGCTGGATTTGTTCTCAGTGAAAAAGTTCAGGATGTGAAACCTAATAATGTCTCTAAAATATCTAAAAGTATAATAAAGAGGGTTTGAAGGAAATCGGAGATATTAAAACAAAGCGCTTTCATATGCATGTATTCAGCAGTACCGAGGTAATAACATACATACATACATACATACATATATATATATATATATATATATAATATATAGTACGAGTCCTTAAATCCAATGGTGTTACTGGAGAAAACACTACAGTCTTTTCAAACCCTGAAGTTTAGTTTTTCTGTTTGATCGGTTGTGTTGCAATATCCTACAATGGTGCTGCACTGATAAAGAGATGCCCTTTCTGTACAGGTAATCAGGTATCACTTACATGCTATCTGTATTTAAAAAAAACTGTGCTGTGTGAGCTTGCTGAAGTTGTACTGGTATAAAATACTAAGCATTTAGACTTAGAGCTGTTTTCTGTTTCTGTAGACTTAGATTTGTTTTCTGTTCTTGGGAATCAAAGGGAGCATTGCTATGTCCTATCTTAGGTGTGTCTAGGGGTGTAACTGTTAGAAGTATTAAAAATCCTCATGCTGGTATGGAAACAGACAGATTATAGCCACATCCTTGTTTACCCTTTGGTTCCTAATAGAGGGGGAAAAAAGGCTACAGTTAAGAGAATATTTAGAAATGAGTTTAGAATATGAATGGATATTTTAATGTAATTTCATTAGTATGCAGTGGGCTGACAGGAAAGGATGCTGAGAAATACACATTACCACATCTTGGGATAACTCCTATCTCAGTCTATTATTATTTATATGTTCTATTACTGTGCTTTATTCCTTGATGAAGCGCATGTGCTATGGAGGTCCAAAAAATGTGGTTTCATACTGAAGTGCAGTGTGGCATTGTTTGATGTGATCTGTTTCTTCTTGTCATTCAAGCCCATTTAAAGGAGATGTGTAATACTGCCAAACCTGAATTGACTGGTATCACTCATGAATATTTATCATGTCTCTGATTTGGTTTTTTTCTACTTTATTCCACATAATATTGCTTCTGACCAGATTAGTGATGGTGACAGTGGTGTTGGCAGGACAAAAGTAATGACCGAACCAGATTTCTGACTAGACCTTAAGAATTTTCTGTGTCCATTTTGGGCAACCTGGGAGGCCTGAAATGACAGCTGTGAAATACAAACATAACTTAGTCCAGGAGGGGGCTACTCTAGAAGTCCATATATTCACAAGCAGTGTAGAAGAGTGGAATAAGAAGCAGTTATTTCTGGCAACATATGCTGCTACCCTATAACTCTGGCCAAGGGGCAAGTTTAACAAAGTAAAGGAAGTGCTCGCTCATTTTATGAATGATCCACTTGTAGTATTCATTAAGGTGTTGTGGAAACTAAAATTATAAACGGATGCACAAAGATGTAACACAAATTCATGTCATTAAGTCCACCTGTTATTAAATGTGATGGTCCACATGAAAACTTCATCTCAGAAAGCTTTGCCTGGGAGGAATACTTTGGAGAGGATGCTTCCATACAGTCCCTGCTTCCTGGTCTTCAGTTATCTCCTCCTGGTCAATGTCAAAGGCAGAAATAGTATCCTAGTTTGCAACTGTAAAGATACCACATTGGGGTTTTACGTGGCTCTTTTACTTACAGGAGGTTGCAAATTTGCTAATCCTTCAGCAGTCAGTGAATTCCAGACTCTTGGGTCCCAGTCTATTGTTGCAGAGTGTTTTACCCATGAACGTATTGTAAAGATGCAATGTGTGTGTTATCTCCCTTAAACATAGGTGCAGAAGCTTATAAACTGCCATTCTGCAGTTCCTTGACTGGGAAACTTGCCCTCCAATACACACATTTGGTACTCGTACATTATCTTTTGGCTTCCCATGCACATGCCCATCTGTTCTGATGGCATTGTGCCTGCTCACAAGATGGTGTGCCAGCTTCACTAGACAATGATGCCAATCAAATAAGAGTTGCTGCAAGTGCTTTCTTTTCTAAAAGTAGCCCCTCTCAAGTGAAAGCAATGCTATAATGGTGCCACTTGTCTTCTTTTTCCTGTTTACACCTGCTGACACTTATTCTCCAAGATAGTGCTGGAGCAGTAAAAGAGAGGAAGAGCTGCAACATGGGATAACTCAGGATTGTCAGAAAATACAGGCAGAATCACCAGAGGAACTTCAAAAAGACATTTTAAATGTAGAGCTCGCTGACCATGTTGGTCAGGGGCAGAACCAAAAGAAGGCAGAAATATTTAATTGTAAAGAAAAGCTTGAAAATAACTCTATCACTGGCAAAAAAAGGAAAAAAGCTTTGTATATGTGTTACTTGTGTGAGTGTACGCACAGCTTTGGAACCATAAGCTATAAAGCTCAAAGGTGCAGGTAAACCTCTTTATTCTGTTGTCTGTTAGTGACAGGTACCTACCTGTTCAACTCACAAGAAACTGAGAACTATACCTAGGAAAAATCTGACATAAAAGTCAAATTGTTTGACAGTTTGTTATAAGTTGTATAACCAGCTAGGACTGGAAAGAACCTGCTTTTTCCTTTCCATTTGTTCTATAAGCCAAAATTAATTCAGTATTTCACATCTGAACGTATAATGCCACTTTCCATGTTTTCTGCTTTCATTTGAAAGGATATCAAATCTGAGAGCACCAGTTTAGACACAATATAGAACATTTTGATACAGTCTGCAAAGCTTTGAGAGGTGTTAGTATCCAGAAATTAATCGGAGAACAAAGAAATGATAGAGAAGGATCTGAGGTGACATATATTTTCTGCATTTTGCCATTTAAAAATGTTTGTGGACTATAACTGAGTGTGTGTTAGTGTAGTTCTGAAACTCTGATAAAATCATGACCCTTTTAAAGTATATAATCTAATTTTTCCTTTCAGAATGCTTGCTCAGCTTGGTATTTTCCCCTCCCTAAATAGAGTTACTAGCACCTTATTTTTAAATTGTGAAGTCAAGAGTTAATTATTGAATTTGCATAGCATATGGTAAGAAACTGTGAAGCAGCTCCTGAGGTGCACAAACCTTGCATTATTAATCCATGGAATTACTGGGGAAAAATTAATCTTACACAGAAATAAAGAATGACTCTCAGTTCTTACTTATGATGATCATCTTGATACTTGAAAGCCCCTTAATAGCCCATTAGCAACCCATTATAGTGATCTTTCTGCTAAGGTGACCATCTCCTGTAATGACAGATGTGATTAAACACAATACATCTTCACGGCTTTCGGATTGGTTAGCACTTGATCCAGAATGCAGGCATTCCAATGGCAGAAAGACGAGAAACTTAGATTATTGTTTCCAAGAACAAGCTGGGCAGAAACAAAATAAAAGTTGACTAAAGGACAACTAGCTTTCCCTTACTGATGTAAAGGGCAGCCTAGAGAAAAATGTATTTTCTAATTCTCAAATGTATGAATAAAACACCAAAACAGAAGAATAGTGATTATTACCAATAAGCAGCAACTGAAGATACCAGTGTCTGCATGAGGTTCTTGAAACTTTTGAAATTATTTTCATAATTTTTTTTTTTTGTTTGTCTTCTAGTGGAATATTGATGCTGCAAAACAAAATAGGAGAGGTATCCATATGGAAAGAGAGAATGTTTTACGGTTGACACAGACACTAATAAAGGTCAAAGATTAAACAGTCACAGAAGATGAAGTGAGCTTCCTAAAGTGTCCAGAAAATTGAATATCAGATCTAGGAATATAATCTGGCTTCTGAGATGCAGACGTATGTCCTATCTGGGTCAAACCATTACCTTTGAGGCCAATAGCTTAGACAATGTCTAATTAGCTAATATTTTGAAGTGATTGGACATGAGTAAGCAGTGATAGGACCTAACACTTGTACAGAGATAAAAAGGTAATAGTCCATGAACTTTTACTGGCTCTGCAAAGAGAATTACTAAATTTTACATTCATAAGGGGAATTGATTTAGGAGGGTACCTGGTATTATATAGACACACTGTTCATGGCTAAAGGTATTTCACAATGTCAGAGTCCTCTTCAGTCACAGAAAATGCATAAATCTCTATTACATTAAAAACCTAAAAGCCAGCTTTCAAATTTCCCTCCTTAGAGAACAATAAAAGTCAATCATTGACCCAGAAAAGCTCAAATAAATCTTTACTTATAATTTACAACAAAACAACTTACATCAAACATTTTCTGAGGGAGAGAGATGTGAATGACTCACTGGAAAATGTAATCCGGACTAACCCTTGGCCTTTGCTCTCTCACTCGGGTTGCTGCTACCTGCAGCTGTTCATTTAATGCAGAAGCATCTCCATTCTACAGAAGAGTTGAATCCATTGCATACCAGCATTATTGGGACATGGGATTAACACACTGTAAACAAGATTTGTCTTATCACATCTCGTAGCAAGAGACTGCTATGTAGAACTGTAAATTGTCATGAAGCTGTCTCCTTAATCCTTTCTGCATTCATTTTTATTAGATTTCTTACTGCTTCCTTCAATCATGTTTGCAGATTATTAAAAGTAGGAGTTTGGGAAAAAGCAGTCTTTTGAGCTGTCAACTCTGACACTGCTGCATAGACAGAATGCATATAAATAAAAACCCTCCTAATGTTTGCTTTAGTATATTTGATGCAGTAGCATGTGTAATTGTGCTGTTAGCTGCAAGTCCCCAGGTGAGACTGGAAGTGATTTTGTCTCCCTTATCGTGGCTTGATGACTTTCCTAATACTAGAGGAACACTTTTGTATTAGGATGTTAGGCTGGTAGAACTATCAGATTGATATTGAAATAATTTTGGTTTGTTAAATTCTTATCTTCATTTCCATTTTAACACTTCAAATTTTCAGTGTTTGTCAGCAATAAAGCACCTACAGTAATAAAAATAATGGAAAGAACAAGGGAATTGTGTTAAAGGCAGGGGAGGAAGGGGAGGCTTGTTCACTCCACAGAGAGATAAGGGAGAGACACGTGGGGTACCATGCTATAGTCGGAGTTCTTCCGTGTAACAGCTTTGTGAAGTCCTGAATTTAATCAATGAAGGAAGCAGACAGAGCACACCTGTATCTCTGGTCAGCCTCTCTTAAGTTCAGCACAGTCCCCTCAGGGTGCTGCTGGGTTTGTATCTGTTAGACAGAGCTGTTCATGACCTTGTAGGAAATCTCCATGTGTTACCCAAGAAGAACATCCCACCATGCCCATTCCTCCTGCCCAGCTTTTGCTATTGTAACCTTTCCATTATTTTTTCAGGACAACATGATAATGCTTTCTCATTTCAATTTCTCTGCAGCTTATGACACAAATCCCTCTTTAGAATATTTGCTTCTTTGATCAGATGGCCCAAGTGCCTTCATAGTGCTTATTTCCCACAGCAGTTAGCTAACAAAACTCCTCCTATTGGCTATAATTTTTTCTCTTGTTTCTAGCTTCTGCATAGCTTCTCTAGAAATACAGCACCTACAGTCCTCCTTTACTGAAACCTGAAAAAAGAAGTATTTCTTTTTAATTGCTGGGTTTTTATGGGTTTCCCATTCCTGATTCACAGCTGTCCTTCCTCTAGGGTAGAAGACCACCACTGTAAGCACCTTTTCCTGCTGTGACTCCTCAGGCAGGTGTTACAGGCTGTATTTCTTCTGAGCCCCATCAAGGGACTTATATAAACCTCCTTAAGCTGTGAGTAGTTAGTATATCTTTTATTGTAAGCTGTTAGGAATAATGTTTCAAAACAAAATCTAATTAATCACAGAAGTGAGTAAAAGTGAATAATTAAATGGAGATAAAAAGTATAATTCACACAAATGCCTAATTATTGTCAGTTTATTACAATTTTCAAAATCTCCTGTGTGTCTTAATTCACTCGTGAAAGTGGGAATACAGCTCCTCTATCACTTAAATAGTTTCAGAAATGTTGTATACCAGTTCTTGGTCCTTCCCTTGAATCTATTTTTTGTTCTATAGTTTATACACAGATATCTGTCATAGAGCAGACTAGCACAGTGCTGGATCATTAAATATTAGGCCAATGTTATACTGAACTGACTGAAATGCCTGAGAAGGGGGAGAAGAAGGTTTTACTATAGGTTTTATAAAACTTGTAGGTTTTATGATAAATTATATTCACATTATTTACATTAATTTATGGGAGTCTGAGTGTGTCTAATGGTGTCAGGATAATTAGAGGGAAATATTTTATGGTTTGCAAGGAACAGAGCTCTGTTTTCCTTCATGACTGAGGCCTGGATACAAGAAGATAAATGACTCTGGTACCAGAACACATTTGATCAGATTCATTATACATGGTTTTACACATCTTTGAATTCTGACTGACTCGGCAAAATGGAAAGAGCAGTGTCATGTCTTGGGGTGCACTCAAATAAGAAAACTTTTGGCAAGAGGCATCTTTACCTACCTTGGGGAGTTTGAGCAGTAAGAAAACCAGAGCTGGCTAGTTTCACTCAAAAGGACATTTCTCCAATGGTGTGATATCTTCACTTTTCCTTGGGGCTTGAGATTCAAAATTGTATTATTGCCTGGATGATTCCAAGGAGCTTAGTACAAAAGGCAGACTAAAGCAGGCCTGTTCTCCCAGGAAATAGCAAACCCAGTCAGAATTTGCCCACAGGATTGGAGGCTGGTGCCATACTGTGGATGGAAGAGGCCAAGGGATGGGGCAGGAACTGGAGCAGGGTGTTCTCGTGAGCCAGTTAGCCCACAGATTTGTGAAACTTCACAGGGATCATGGACACAGATCCTGGAGAAAACAAAGAAGAGAACAAGCACAGATTTTTGTCATTCTGCTTCTGCTGCCTAGCACTGCACAGGCTTTCCCAAATCACTCCATGGTCAGATTTAGACTATGTGCCAATGCCTTCTCAGTGAAACCACATGGAACACATTCGAGAAACTAATCTTATCAGAAGCTGCTTTTTGAAATTCATGTAATAATTGAACCATTTGCAAACTTCCCTACTGGTTTCTGTTTGCTGTTGCACTCAGGTACACTGGGATGGATGCCCTGTGTGCAGATTAATTTAGCATTAATTCTGCAGTTGAGCAAAGAGGAATTAAAGTAATAAGGCAAGGAGATGAGCATATAGGCTAAATCAAAAGTAGATGTCCTGTGTATGGATGTTAAGAAGGGAAAAGACATGGTCTTCAGGGTGGAAGTGGATGGAATGAAAGGACTGAATGGCAAAACAAATATCAATGGTAAAGTCTGACTCCATTTGATAGCAGTACTGTTAATTCCAGATATTCCAAAGTCTTAATGCCAGTTAAAAACAAAAAATAAAATCACACTTGCTTAATGAAATAATTAATGTTGTTTTCCCTTTGTTTTCTTTTCATGAGTGCAATTTAGGGAATAGTCCTGCCAAAATTTTTTGTCTTTTTTCCCCACAACAAATGAAGTGTAGAAGTATATTCTCTTTTTATAGTAAAAAGATCAGGGTGTGCAGCAGGTCGGGTGTTCTTGTTTCTTATGTTTCTGAATCTGCCATGGCCCTGCAGGGTGATTCAGATTAGCAGTTTTCTTGCACTTACATGCTTTGCAAAGCAGGTTGAGAGCTGTGGGTGTGAGGTACTAGAGACCAATCATGTACTGTGGTTATCCATATCCAGAAGGCTTCCTTCTGTGCCAAGTTCCTGGTAGGTTTATTTCCTGTTCTCTCATGTACACCAAGGAACCACAAGAAAAACTGGGTAGTTTTTACTCTCATCTCTCCTAATCCGTGGTGTCATTCCTCAAGCAGTCTGAATATCTACTGGTATAACACATTGTTTAACATTTACCTCTTTTGTGGTTATATAATCGTTATCTTGGCTTTCAGTGGAAGTTTATGTGAGTGCTCAACTTATTTGGAAACATTTTTTTTTTCATTTCATTTTTCTTCTAAAATAATTAATTTTGAAAATGAAGTCCATATTTTGTATTTCCTGGCTGTTTCTCTTTACTCTGCCCTGGAATATACACGTTCCCTCCCGGTATATTTGTGTTTTACTTTCTGAAACCTGGGAAGAAATTTGGAATAGTATCCATTCTTCCAAGTATTTTCTTTTAAGTTTTTGCTTAGATTTGGTCTTATCTTGCCTTAATGTGACAATAAGCACTTCTCATAAGAATTTCAAAGAATACAACCGATGACTCAGTAATATTACCTTTACATTCTATTCCTCAGTGTTTTGAAACAGTAGAGCCCAAATTTTTGAGCTTGAACTTAAATTTTATTAACTTACAAGTAACATATAAAATGTTTTTGAACCTGCTTCTTTAAATCACTGATATTATTGGTGAGGGAAGAGCTTTGCTTCCAAAAAAAGCTTTTGTCTCACTCTAAGTGAAATTGCTCATAGCAATCTTAAATGTGAACTACAAACTAATAGAGTTTCTCTTTAGCAGCTGCTGTCTTTCCCAGTGTATGAGCTGTATTCTGATATTTGAATATGTAAAATGACTAGGTCAGGCTGTCTTGAGGATATAAAAATTATTGGATGAAGTAAAATTTTGCCTGAAATTAAATTTGCAGAAAATCAAATATCTGTTGTTTAGTTCTTAGCAGATGTTGAAAAGGTTTTCTTGGATGCCGTCCTTCTTGATGGTATGTCTTTTGATCTGAAGCCAAATAAGAAATCTGGATGCTAGTCTGGATCTGGAAATTTTCTGTAAATAAGCATATTAGTTAAGTATGTAAATCTGCTTATCATCACTTAAGGAACATTGCCAGAGTAAGAAACATCTGGAGCTCAATATCAGCTAACTTATTAATTCACATTTTTAGTATGTTTCATCCAGAGTATTGTAGGATTCTGTTATCTCAATTGCTTAAGTCAGCTTTATCTAAAAGGCAATTAGTTGTAAGTTCTGTTGTTTACATTTAGACACATATGAAATCCACGGAGTGTAGTTTTATAGGCCTACTCACCCAGCTTCCTAGAGCTGTTAGAAATAGGCCAGTACACACTGTGGTACGAGTAACTCAGCTAAAATAATCCTGGCTTTGAAACACTAGTGCTTTCTTCCACGAGAGACAGATTCTGGAAATAATTTTTCCTGCTTAACGTTTTGAACGACATGGTCTGGTTTCTTTATCTGAACTCACCACAGTCTAATTCCAAGAAATGATTATTTGACCTGTTCTTGGTAAGAACGTAAGTACAGATGTCAATACAGCTGTAAATTTTCCTCACTTTCATATTTCCCCCTAAGCTTAAAAAAGATTCTCAACTTTTAAATTTACAGCAAACCATTTGTATTTTTTAGCCTTCTCAAAAATGGATGCTGGATGTTTTATAGAATATTTCTGCTAGCTTAGACGATAGGCTGTATTAACCCATGAGAGGTACCTTGCAGTTACTGAAGTGAGAGTGGCTAATGGCTGACCCTTTATATGTGAAAAGCCTAGAAAATAAAGGAAACATGTTGTTTAAGGAAATATTGTTTATTGGTGGTGAGGAATTAGTATAAGTCTCTCCACAAAAAAGCCCCATTTTGAAACCGAGTCAAAGCCATGGAACTGCACAAGCAAGACGGAATGTGCAAGTCTATATAATTATAGTGGAATCTGCCTAGTTCACATACTGCTTGGCTGTGCAGTTAAGGTGACTTGAAAAAAAAGTGCACATAATTCTGAAACTCAGCTAGCAAGACTTATTTTAAGGATATAAATGGATATAAATATCCATTTGTTTCTTTTTTTTTTCTTCAATGAAATTCTTTAATGATAATGGTATTATTAAAGTAAAACTCTTCAGACCTGATGGAATTCAGAAAATGCACAAGCTCCAATTAATATTCTAAACAGATCCAGCCCTTTCTAGCAACTTGGTAGCAGTCTAAGGTAGTTCAGGTTTGTGCACCTTAAAATTAAAGACTGTCTTAGCTGCACGTTCCTGCAAAAGGATATTTATATTTTGTATTTACTCTGTAGGAGTCAGGCCCAAGCCAAAGCATTCTGTGATTTAATTTTTCTCAAGTACTGTTCATTGCAGTCACAGTCCCTTAGCTGTGGATCAAAAGTGTTGGTCTCGTGTCCTTGAGCAGATTAGGTAACAATTTATGACTGCATACTGCTTGACGTGGCATCTGCTGATGAATTTATATGCAGCCTTACAAACAGACCATAATGATCAGTATTACTATTTTTAATAATTTGATTAGATGTAATGGCTTTGGAGCAAGGATTGCTTCTGTGTTGTTTGTACTTGTCATTGTGGAAGGGAATACTTATTCAGAGTTTGATTTCTTTGGTGCTGCCATAAAATGAAAGCTACATAACAATATTCATAGTAATTTGGAAATATAAGGCAGATGGGACCTTTAGCTTATAAAGATGATTTTCTTTCTTGTTCTTGCTGTTGCTCTGACCATACAAAGTTACATTAAGGGGTAAACAGTTCACCAGTTTTTGATATATAAAAGGAAAACTAAAGTATCTTACTGTGAATCCATGAAAGAATTGTAGTATTAACTGAGCAAACAAAGCTCATGTATGATCTTCTGTTACTGTTTAAATTATCATTATGTTTAAGGGTTTTAATAACTGCAAGTTGCTTCACAATATACCTACTGTGTGAGCTAAGCTGTTCCAAATATTTTTCCTGACTCAAATCAGTTAAGAATATTGTGTTTCATCGTGTACTTATAAATACAGTTAGAGTCTCCCTCTAGAGAGTGTGTACATTAGAAGAGAGAATTTTTTGGAGGGCAAGAAATTACCAGCACAGTGTTGAAAAAGTGTTTCCTCCCTGAAACATAGAAAGTTTAATAATTTTTATTTTATACAGTAATTATATATTGTATTACTCAGATTGGCATGTACCTACTTGTTTTATGTCCTTATAGTAAGTTATGTTTCTACATAATAGATTCTAATTTTCTACTGGTCAAGATAAGAAAACAACACAGGGAGTATAATAATATATATAAACAAAAATTAATATTTTATCATACAACAATGTTTCCATTCACTTATTTTTTAAAGGAATCTCAGTGTTGGAGTGAGAGAAACCTATCTCATATTATTTTAAAATCTTTTTCACTTGCATTTCAGCATTGGAAAGAGCAGTGGGGTCAAAGTAATCTTCATACTGACTTGCATATATACAGGCAAAAGATAAATAACGGGCATTACTGCTATTTTGTGTTGAGATTTTATTTCATTAATGATATTTCACCTGTGCACAGATGACATACTGGGTGGGTTCATTAGTGTCTGTGAATCCATTAACTTCAGGTGAGACACAGCAATAAACACAAGCTGAAACCTGTTCTTTGAACTGGATTACACCCACGTGTAGGTTTATTTCTATCTGTGTTAGTTTGGACCCTCCCCTCTTTCTTTTGTGTTCTCTATCTTTAAGAAGTGAAGAATCTTACCTGAATTGTAGGGGAAAGCTTCAAAATACAATGTAAATAAACATCTGAAAAGTAAGAAATCTGTGATACTGTTCATAGTTTATCTTTGAGGTAAGACAAGAACTGAACGGTGCTCTCCTTGCTTTTTTGTTCTTTTGGGAGAAGCATAATAGGAGAAGGTGAGTCATGAGTGTGTTACAGGAAACATGCAGCCCAGTAGTACATTCTATTTGTGAGGCAGATTTACTGAAATTTTACTGTTAGAAAAATTCCTTTGCATTGGCAGTGAAAGGTCTAAGAATACTTTTCCAGCCCCTAAATGATCAATTGTGTGTGTGTAAATGATCACCAGTGTAGCTTTTAGGCTGAAAAGTTTTGACATATTCCAAATGACTTCTACAGAACACTCAAAAGACAAATAAACTTTCTAATGTCATTGGGGGTTACAGATTATTTGCTGAATGAAAATGAAAACACTTTCACTCACAAAGAACACAGAATTTCATCACATTCATGTATCTTGAACAAGCTGTTGAAAAGGAAGACATTTACTGGAATTCAGAAAGAATTTTCTTGAGTTCTTATGGTGATAATAGGCCCTCTTTCTCTGATGAGTCACTCAGCAGGTGTCAGCACTGAAAATGCGGGCCTAAAATTTTCACATGGCGTTTTCTCCATTATATTATTATTTTTTAAGAACAATAAGTAGTGTTTTTTGTTGAATCCAAAGAAGAAATTTGTTTTGACTGTAGAATGTAATTCTGGAGAGGAACAGCGTGTATTATCCAGTGAATCATACTTTTCAAACAAAAAGCAGCATACAAAAAAAGATCAAGGTTTATTATGCCTCACTTACTATCAAAGAAAAATGTAATGGCAGATGCAATGTTAGCAAATTTGTGGTGCACTCTTCCCTTTCCACAGCAGATGAATGACTGTAATTGATGGACTGGTCAGACAGACTAAAACAAAATAACATTTGTCTTTGACAGATCAAGGATTCACCTGCTTTCTTTTTAGAGAAAAACATGAAAGCTGGAATGAAGTTTTATTGGAAGTGATGCAGCTTCATTGTCAGTAACAGGCAAATGAGTAGTGCAGGGACAGAAGGTAAGCTCAATGTTTGTATTTAATAATTTATTGCTAAAAGGCATGGATTTTTCTGAGTAATTAATATTTCTAAGAGCAAGATTGAGCAGGACCCAGTGCTTAGCAACAAGTGAGGAGGCCAAATGATTTTTCAAAACTTATTGTGTGGAACAAGATCATTTAACTACTCACTATATCTCAGAGTTTGTGCCACGGACTCAGCAATACAAAAAATAACCAGAAGGTCCTCCTTCTCCTATCTTGTCTCCTTGTTGCTGGTTGGTATTTTTCTTTATGAAATACCTAATGACCCCTTCTGGTTTTTTGAGGGGCATTCGTCAGTATGGTTAAAATATTCTGGAAAGCCAGAAGTTATCTTTGTACATTAGGGGAGAAGAGCCTGTTGACATTGGTAGACAAGATCTTTTGCATACATGCCTCCCTCCCACCCCCATTAGACTGTCTCTTAACATTATGTGAAACAAGCAGAAGACATAGTTACTGGTTTTATATTTATAAAAGCACTTTTTATCTAATTTTTTTTTTAATTGAAAACTTTCCAGTTTAAACAAGGACTTGCAGTAAAGACCCACTTTTTAAATCGATATCTATCGTTCCACCCCCCAAAAATTAGGGTGCTTCAAAAAATTAAGGGACAAGGTTTTGTTTGCTGCCATGCTATCTAAAGTGCACGGCCTTTGCAATAAAGAAATCCAGTATATAAAACAACTTTTCCAATGAAAGCTGAATAAACAGTAAGCTAATTGTGTTTACATTTGTGATAATGCTATTTAAACACTGTGGTTCTCTACTGTACTTATCTGATATAATTCTTTCTTTGCATATGACCATGTCCTTACAATATATGTTGTCACATCTCTGATAAAATGGAGTTGAGAGTCATGACAAAACCGGGAACATCTGGGAAATGAGAGCAGAAAAGCTGAGTGTCAGATAGCAATCAATGGATCACTTACGGCAATTATGCTTAGGAAATGAAGGTAGTGCAGATGATGCAATTTGCACATGATCAGGCTGGTGAAGGGAGTCAACACTGCTTCCCTTCAGCTGTTACAGAGATGCCTGTGCAGATGTCTGTCCTAGAAATGCCACACGTTCAGGAGAAACTGTCAGCTCCCTGAGGAACCGCCCACTTCAGATGAGACAGAACAGGGCAAATGCCCTGTGGCAGTGCCATCCATTAGGACAATCTGTGTAAGCCACACCATAAAGAAATGAGCGAACTGGAACAGAATGAAACATGAATTGTAAAGCACAGACAAGTTCTCCCTCCAGTCAGCTTAAGCTTCCTGGCTCAGTCCAATCTTGATACCTCTCTAGTGACACATAACTTACTCTGTTTTGCCAGGTCTGTCCTTTCCCATTTGTTCAAGTTTACTTTTTTTGTCATTTCAACCTAGCCCATTTTCCTTCTCTACATTTTTTAGTGCAATTAGTTGAGTGGTTTTGCTCCCTTCCCTTTCACTTGCCTATATTTCTCTTGCCTCAGTTGGGCACATTTCTCCTATGCAGCAATTCAGCTTTAAGCTTCCCCTCCTCTTAGTGCTGTCCCCATTATTATTTGTTAATGCTTTGCACAACTTTTCACCAAGAACTTTGACTTTAATCTTAAAGACTTTCAATAATTAAACCCCACAATAAGCCTATAAAGGATGCAATTATATTATCTATTTACCAGATGGCTAACCAGGAACAGACAGAACTTAGCTAAACTGCCCTCGGTTAAAAGTTGGGGAAAGACAGCGCTGGGAATAGAATCCAGTGTTAGTTGAGTTTCTCTGCCAAAAGCTTGTAGTACTACAAAGTATGTATACCAGCTGTTGGGGAATCACTGTGCTGGCCCAGAATTGTCCTGCCCTAGCTAAGAGCTTAAGATCTATTATTGAATAGGTTTTTGAACGCAGTCCTTGCCCTTTTCTTTCCTAAGGGGACAACAGAAACATCTGAACTTGTAAACTTAAAATGAAACTCTGCTGATGTTTCCCCATCTCTTCTGTAGTAGTTCTGTAACTGAGTGAGGTCTATGCATAGCTGGATTTTTAAAAAATGATGTATATTAACAGCAAAACACTTTCAAAAAGAGAAAGTCATTGTCTGTCTGTCTGTCTATCAATCTATCTGTCTACCACAGCGTGACAGACTGCCCATAGCACCAAAATGCCATGCTGGATTTGTTATCTGTGCAACCAACCATCTGGACTACATACTGAATTCTCTGTCACCATTAAACAGAGGAATCACACTTTGTAAATAGTGACTTTAGGGATTTTTTTCTAGAGCTACTTATTTGGTGAGGCTGGCAAATTCTAACCAGTGCCTGTAATTTTAGGTCTTGATGTTCATGTTCATCCTATTGTGACATGCATGATCTTCTTTGATATGAAGAATATTGAACAGAGTAAAACTTACAGACTAGTCCAGATGCAGGGTTTGCAGTGTATTTGTAAAAGCATTGACGTGGTGCTCTATTTGCATGAAGTATTTTAGGATCATTTAAAGTCTTAAGGATTATTTTAAGTGTTACAGTGGAGACTTATAATCCTTTCATGATCAGTTAATACACTGATCTTGAAATCTAATTTTACACTAGACCTGCTTGATTTTCATGCAGGGAATTAATCTACGAAGGATAATTCTTATGATGGACAAAAGTACTGTTTTTCTGCTGCAAGAGCTGCAGCCAAAGTTTGATCACTTCTATAAGGTTGGTCCTATCCCCTGTGGAGGGAGAGCTGTTGTGCAAAATATTGTTGTTAAGTTGTAAACATGAAGAAATTACTTTTGATCATTTTACCTTGAACTACCTATGGGTTCCTGGAAGTTTTCCAGCCTGAATGGTGAGGGCAGAAGTCTCCAAGTATTCTCAGTACATTTCCAGATTTCAGGCATGTGTGTATGCCAGTGCCCAAGGTGATGCCTTCCAGTAGGACTAGTTGCAGTATCTTGAATAAACTCATTGGAGTTGCAGAAGATCTTTAAGGGCCATTTGAGATTTTGTCAGAGGAAGATTAAATGCTGAAATCTAGATTGTCTTTCTACTTTGGGGAGGAAAAAAAGCCCATCCATATGAAATTGTGCCCATTACTGAGGAAAACAAATTCTTGTCTGTCAAGCAAATGGCCAGGCTTTAGAAGTGGTTAGACTTTCACATCAATTACTAGGGAAAAACACCACCTGTGTACACTAATTGCTTATTTAGTGGAAGGTTTTCAGATATAGGGTCAAATTCTCCACTTGCATCAATTGAATGCCACAGAAATGTCATTTTTGTCCATGGAAAAACCCACTGATTTACACGGGTAGGTGTTAGAGTAAATCAGGTGAATGGGATGTTATGGTGCAAAACATAATAAAGAACATCTTTAACTTTTGAATGTATGCCTTATATATTTTTACATGATCAATGTCCCTTTAAGTACTGTTTGAGTTAATTTGAGTGCAGTTTTATTTAGTCTTTGTCTCATGTTTGTTGACTTTTTACTCTCCTTGCTATGTCAAAAACATTTCTATGCTATAAATAAGATTATGGATTAAATACATTCTTTGTGACAAGCAATGTGCAGCACATTCACTTCTTTCTTCTAGAAGATAAATTATCTTTTTCATTATTTTGAATCTGTACTCTTCTAGTATTCTGAAGATCAGTAGAAGTACATTTAGACTCAGTTATGGAAAAATGATGTTATGTATATATGTATTTTCTGCTTGTGACAGATATATGCTTGCACCTGAAAATATCCACACTCATACAAACTACAGTTTGAAGAAGTTGCAGAATCTATGGCATTGGTTTTATTTACTACAGGAGTTGTGTATGATGCTGTGGTACAAGAGCTTGTGTTATGATGCGATGTTATATGATTCATAGGTTAAATCAATTAGGCTTAAAGTATTCCCTCTGGCTAAAGAGGTGGGTGTACAAAGGATCAAACTGGACAGGTCATCATGCATCAGTTGCAGCTCCCTGTGCCCTGGTACTTGAGGAGTTGTGTCCTAATTCCTACCCCCACCAAGCACTCTGCAACATATCTGATGTCCTGGCAGGTATTTTTATGATCATATGGGTATGACCAAACTTTTCACAGTTATAAGTTACCTTGAGTGAAACTGTGTGTTTGCATTAAAGGAAAATTTCAGCAATGGTGTGCACTGTACCCACGGCAAAGGGAGACTGATGCTTTTTGAGAATCTGATCTCCCTGTAGTACGAGGACAGTAGGAATTCACATAAATAAAAACAAGAAACACACAGGAGGAAACATCAAGGGCAGTTAGATATACAGTCTAGGTGCAGACAGAAGACATCATTGTATATTTTCAAGTCGTATATTTTTGCCAAATATCACATTAAGCCAGTGATCTGCAGGCAGGAGTAAGACAGGAAGAGTCCTTCCTTGTGTAGCTGTCCTAAGGCTCAAAAAGTCCAGTGACTGTGAAGTCTAGCCTCATCTCAGGCAATTCTGTTTTATATTTGTCTTCATTATTGAGCACGCTTGATATTCTCTTCCTCGGCTCACTGCAGCTTCATTGCTTCATTTTATGTATCAGGAAGCCGGACAAAGCTCAACTTGCAGCAGGATTTAGACTTTTATTAAGTCAGATAGAAATCATCTCACTCAGTAATCTGGAAAGATGCTGAGAAGTCGTGAGTTTGGCAGGATAGTCTTTTTTAATTACTGCAGATTTCTGATGTACATTTCCCTGCGGTTTAGCATATTGTTGTGAACTTGCAATGTGAGTGTCAAACTCCCCTCTAGTGGTTGCTGTACACAGAGAATAAACATTGATTTAGCTTGATGACAAGTATTTAACTCTGGACTGAAAAAGATGACAATTCATATGATATTCTGATGGTTGTACATAATGAAATTTATTTATTTGTCTTTCTTCCTCTTTTAATGATTTAGTTACTTCACATGTTGAAATACTGTAATTAAAACATGACTCATTGTCAAAGCAAACAAACAAACAAAAACAAAAAGAATTATGGCATTATGCTCTGCAAAATGCGAATGTGCCACCTATTGGTGATGCCTTTGCACTTCCTGATTGCTCTCCAGCAGGTCAGTGGCAATGTCACCACCAACAATGCCAGTTGTCCCATACCACACAACAGAGCTACACACGGCTCTGTGCCTGGTTGTATTAATGCAGTACTAGTGCTGCAATAATATAAAAGCAAGAATTGAGCAGTAAGTGTGAAATAAAGAACTGACTGTTAAAAATGTGCAAAGAATAGAGTGACTCATTAAGTGTCATTATGATTAAAGAGTTCCATTTCTTGCTAACAGAGTTCTCAGCAGCAGATTGTGAAACCAGAAATACACTCTGCAAGGCAGAAGTTTTTTGCTATGTGTGAAGAGGAAAGATATGGTGAACTTGTATGTTTCTCAGCCATCTGAGCTGTAAATTTGCACCTCTACAATCCTCTCAGAGAATCTGTTAATAACTTTTTGGAAGCTATTCTGCTTGAATCCTGTAAGACAGTAAGATTGGACCCTGCCTGTACAGGGTCCATGCATGGAGAGGAAAAAGCCTTGGGACATCTGACACTGCAAACTGTGTTGTGAAAGTTTTGTTTCCGAGTTTTCAAAAGTAGTCTTCATTCTTCCTTTATCCATATTCAGAATTGTATTTCTGTTCATTAAATGTTTCACACAGGTACCTCTGTTCTTCTGTAAGGGTCAGTAATCAAAGCTGCATATGCAGAAATGGAAACTATATTTTTAATATGTGGTCCTTCTAATTTGATTTTTCTCATAGTTTATATAACATTTACCAATTGTCCCACTCTCCAGGATAGTACTCAGTCACTACTTAGTACAGCACAGTACCACCTCTACTTCATTTCGTTTGGTGGAAAAAAAAGAAATCAATGTTATTAGTTTCCTCAGTCTAAAAAAAAGCAAAAGTGCTATTTAGTAAAAAATTCTGAAATGCATTTTTCCTCATAATCTTGCTGCTTCTTCATGGCATAGTTTTGGTGATGATTTGGTGCGGTTTTTGTGGGGTTTTTTTTCTCTTTTTTTTGTTAGTGGCTCAGCTTAGTGAAAGGACAGAGTCAACCCTGACTGGCTGCAATAAGCTAAGCACTGGTGTGTGACATTAAATGTACACACTAGAATGTAAGATGTCATTGAAAACAAAACCAGTTCTGGAGAGATAAGGTAATAATGATAACTAGCATCCAGCAAGCACAATTAAAGCACACCACAGTGTAATATTTGACTAATCATCTAAAAATATTGCTTTTCCTTAAACTTGAGATTTGTCAGAATCACAAAACAACCCAGCAGCCTAGATAAATGTCAGAATGAAGAATCAAAAAAGCACATTTGAAAATACGGGCTATGTTGTTATACCCATAAAGATTGTAAAGCAATAGCTGTGTCAGGTCCTCTTAAAAATAATATGCTTTCATCTTATGTCTTAATGTAAAAGCGTCTTTTTGAGCAGATGTTCTGGGAGTGCTCCCTCCCTTATGCAATGACAGAAGCATAGCAATGCTCCTAGAGAGGTTTACCTTTCAGAGCTGACAAGTGTTAAAAGAAAATGGGGGGTGTGAACAGGTTTATAATCTACATCACAGATATGTGGGAAAGGGTTTTAAAATACACTGTGTAAGGGAGAGGAGAAAAATCAGACACATTAAATAAAATCTATATAAATAGTAACAGTGAAGTCATACAATGATCTTTAGCAAAATAAGCCCCACTAAAGCAGGCCACGAGCAGTGAGAGCTGCTATTTCTTATGGGATGCAGTGATAAAGAAATTACATACTTATTTGAGAGGAACATAAATAAAGATTAATAGGTTAATGAGTTATTTTCCTTTCATTACTATACTATTGTACTTTATTATAATTGCTTTGCACTCATTTAATTAAATTTGAACTAGGGCCAACACAAGATAATTTGTTTTCCCTGTACTAAACAATGAGTATGCAGATTGGAAGTACTGAAGCAGTAATCAGCCCTCTGTTTGCAACACTTTTCTACTCTGAGTAGACATTATAATTGATAATTTGATTGTTGCAGCACTCCGTGCAATATATTTTAAAGCAACATTAACATAATGGAAATTATGTTGTGTGTCTAATCCAAGCTTTTCACTGCGTAAGTATACGAATCCCATTCTCTAATGAATTAGGGCACTCTCCACCAAACATACATGCAACCTTACATGCCTCATTCTGGAACAGAGCTATCTCCTCCTAGTCTCCAGTCAATGTCTACCCTATCAAGTTAAATCACTTAAGTTGTACACAAAAAAGAGCTAAAATAGCTAAGCTAAGCATTTCAGTGAAGCCTGATTTGTTCTGACATGTATCTGTCATTAAAACTAATATAAGAGGTTTTTTTATAGTTCCTGTATAATTTTTGCATTATTTCTAAGAAAGGTGTTTATCCTGTCCATTAAATTTTATCTTTCCATTGTCTCTTTCCACCTTCTGAGAACCCTGCTAACAAAATGATGATGTGACTCAGATGTTGAGGTAGGACTTTTCAATGCCTGTAATATAAACAAAGTCTACCTCAGGTTCTCTTTTTTACGCTTTTATATATATTGGACTTAGGAAACAAAGCATATTTTTTTTTTCATGTTCTGCAAGAATGAGAGGAAAGGATGAGGTTCTGTTTGATCTTTTCTTTATCCCAATCACACGCCCACCACCCAGTTTTAATACATTGCTTCCTGTTGCCCCCAGTCCCTGCAGAGGAGTTGGCTTCTGCATGTCCCGACCCAGTGAAGTCCTGAAGATGGTGGGACAGTCCTGAGCAGTTGTGTGCCACCTCAGCAGTCACCAAGGTTACTTTCCCTTTCAAGTTTGGGCCATGAAAAAGAAGTGGAAAAACAAAGAGAAGTGTGATGGCTTATAAAACTCTGCCAACTTTAACTTTATTTGTTTTCTGACAAAATAAGAGTGGCTTTGCTTGCGTAAATATTTGATTCACCTCATTTAATATTTGCCTGTTTACTTTACAGCCTGAAGTGTCCCTGTACTAGAAAGGTGAGTTGTGGGTTTGTAAAATAAGTTCAACTTGTTTGAGAAAAGTGTTGTAGAGGAGAGTATTTCACTTACTGTCTTATAGAACTGAGCTTGCAAAGTCTCCTATGATATTCTAATGCAAGGAATCCTACTGAGAATAATCATTATTAGTATTTTAGAGAAATTGTGATGAGCATAAATGTGCCTGTTAGTCTTGCTGGAGAGCAGCGCTAGTGAGTGTGGAGTGGTTGCTTGCACAGATTTCTTTTGTTCTCCACCATGTTTCCAAAGGAAGTTTTTGAAGGAGATAGGAAACCTGACTGGCAGGCTTGACTTCACTGTTTTGTTTTTGTTCTAGGGTGTAATTCCTTTTCCTTCTGCTGACAATTCTTTAACATCGTTATAAAGCCTAATATGTTAGAGGAGATGCCACTATAATACTCCTGGAGCTGAGAGAAAATTAGAAGAAGTACAGGAGAAGAGAAAGGTGTTACAGATATTTAAAAAGGTGTCAGGGAGTGCTCCCTGCATCATCACCCAGCACTAAAACCACTGATCCTCTGAGAGGTTCTCTCGGTCTATCACTATGGTCTGACACTAAGTGCTTCCACTTTTATTTTTTTGGGATTTCTGCAGTTTTCCAGGCACATAATAGGAACTTGGGGAATCCTGCCCCAGATCTCTTACATACTGAGTTTTCACTAAACAAGTCCCCAAGATCTATTTCAGGTCCAGAAGTAATGACTTTGTGTCAGTGAAAGGAGATAGAGCTGGCTGCCTATGCTGAGGCACTGTGTGTTGGGAAGGAGCTGGGAAGCCAGGATCCCTGCTGGAAGTCAGGGTGTAGGGGAGCTCCTCTCATCTTCATTCAGAGCCTGTAGGACGTTTCTTTCCTGCACTTAGTAGCACAAAGACAGGAGTCTTTTGTAACTGTGAGGCCTAACCAAAGTCTCCTGAGTCTTAATAAAGGTTGCAGTCATCCTCAGTGTGGATCAGTTTTGAAATAAAGGTTGGTGCATTTCAATAACTTTTGAGTTTTCCAGAGACAGGCTTTGCCTGAGCAAAGAGACATGGGATCCATGAAAGACAGGGCATCATTTAGTGTTCATATCAAGGAGTGGTGGGATTTTTCCACACCATCTTAGAATCTGTTACGGTGGATTATGCCTTCAGAAAAACTAATTTATAATGTCTCAAGTAGAAAGTGGATCATAAGTGCTCTCTCTTTTTATACAAAGCCACTGCTGTCAGCCCATAAGGCAAATCCAGGGAGGTTTCTGTTTTCCATTTACCGTACTTTTCAATTGATTGGTCAGTGGTGTGTATCCTTTTTCAGTTTCTTTATTCCCTCTCTTTCAGACTTGGAATATCATTGCCTGAAATCCTGAGGGTAACATTATAGATTTCTTTTTATTTCACACAGAGACCTTTAAACACACAACATACCTGAATTGCCCCTCCATCTAGCTTTAAATCAGTCTGTCTGGGTGTGTAACTCAAACCACAGACTGAATGCTATAATATTGCTTCTTTGCACAATTTAAAAGGTTGGACTAAAAAGGGAACAATCCTTTTCATAGGTGTGCATAATAAATATAGCATGACTAGAGATGTAAGACTGGGAGAGTATTTTGATATGAGGTGTTATAACCAAGCTAGGTTTATAGTGAAATCAAAAAGTGCAAGAAGAAAGAAGAGCTCTGGAAAGTATGAGGGGATCATGGAAGGGTATGGATGGAAAATAAAATAGAAGATTTTCAAAGCTGAAGTTTTGTAGCTAGAGAATTATACCTGCCATCCAGTGTGGATATTTATTTGGGATAAATAAAATAGCAGTTGAGACTGTTGAAATGCATATATCAATCATCTGTAAGATAAAGCAGGTGGGGAAGATTGAAAGATTACAGAACAAAGGGGAAAGTGTAAGTAAAGGAAGAAAATAAAAGAAGTCTGTGCGAAGGCTAAGATAAATAGGAGATTTTCTGAATACACAAGAAATGAGGTCACTGGAGAATGCAGTTGAGTTTGAGACATTACAAAGGTAACCTACCTTTGGTTGAGAGAAATATATTTTTCAGATGTTAAATTCTTTGAGTCAGTTTTCTCAATGAAGATAAGGATAATACAAAGAAGAGACACTGAAACAGAAAAAGGAGTTAATATAGACTCTGAATACTGACAAAAATTAGGACTTTAAAAATCAACCCACACTTCTGGGAGAAACTGAAACACTCAGGAGGAGACATGAACATGCTGACCACATTATGAGAAATAGTGCCTGGCTGGAAATGCTTGAAGACTCCAAGTATAGTCCTAGATGGTTAGTTCTTGGCAGACTTAAAGTCATGACGTGTTTTGGATAGTCTGTGGTTACAAGAGAATAGTTTTGTACACAGCAGTTTCAATTATCCTTGTGTACTATGGGGTTTTTTCAAGTTTGCAGTAGAGAGAAGGGCACCAAAATGAGACCAAGGTGAGGTTGATGTGGAGGAGCAGTGGTGAGAGGCCACATCCTCATTTTATTTGAGTCAGGGTATTTAAACACAATGAACTGTACTTAGGAGAACAGGAAAGACCACCAGCTTGCAATCAGGTAAAGAATGTAAAACGTGCTTTTAAAAACAGCCCAGACCAATGGAGAGCAGTAAGACTGAAGAGCTCTCAGCAGAAAAAAAAAAAAAAAAAAAAAAAAGAAAGGAATGAACAGCAAAAAGAGTCAGAGCAAGGTGTGAAATGCAAATACAGAGTCTTCATGTAGTCTGATACTGGAGAGACATGACAGTATCAGGGTAATGCTCAAAAGACCAGTCTGGTTTTAATTATCTTTAAAAACAGTTATTTTACAATCAGAAAAGGTTCAAAACCACTGTTAGTATGGTACAAGGGCAGAGAGACCTTAGTTATTTGTTAAAGTTAGAGAAAGCAGGTCTATAGAAGAGGAAATTAAGAGGTCATCTCATTGAGTCAAAGATAATGCTAAAGGGAATAGGCAGGATAAATGCTACCAGGTTAGCTGGACTCTTTTGAGATGCAAGAACAAAGGACATGAACTAAGAGAAATCAATGACCTCTGTATTTATTTGGAATTCCTTACACAAATTGGGAGCAATTGCATATACAAAATAATTCATTAATGGCATCAAGAGGAAGAAATAATTGAAACAATAATTTAAAGGGTTAGTGTATCTAAGGTTTTAAAAACATAGACATTTAACATTAGCATTTACAGTGAGCTGTTTTCTTTGCAAATAATTATACATTTTGCAAGGCAGTTCTATTACAATAAATAATGAAAGAAGGCAGAAAAACTTCAAAATAGAAATTTTAATTTAGAGGTGGTTATAACTCTGGTTATTGGAAATTTTCCTGCAGTGATTCCCCAACAGCACAAGTAAGTTGTGTATGGCAAGAGGGAGCAAACACTACTTTACTAAATATACTTTTGTGTCTACCATTTATCCTGTTTGAAAACATATAGCAGAAGGGATTGTGTCATCAGAGCAGTTACTTGCTTTTTGGTTTTGGTCGGGTTTTTTGGTTTTTTTTAAATTAATTTAAATTTACATCTATGCAGAGGCGTACAAAAATGGGCACACCACACACACACACACACACACACACACACATATATATATATATTTATATATTGGTATCACAACCCAGAAATTTGCATGCTGTAGATCTGAACTAAAATTGTGAGAGCCCTTCAGGGACTGGTGCTTCCCGAGAGCCTCCCTGTTTAACCAGCTCTTCTTTTGCTTCAGCCATGGTTCTCTTCTGTAACACAACTTAATGGAAAAGTGCTAACTGAAATGGGAGGTAGGAGGGACACAGGAAATTTTTGCCAGAGACAAATAAACTCCTGTTCAAATGTCAAAATGCATAATTCTGTCTGCACATGGACTAACATGTGCTATATTTTTTTATACTTAAGAGTCCATCAAAAGCTGAGATGAAGCTGTAGCATCCTGCCTGGAAACGGGAGCCTTTCCGCCAGAGCGATGATGGATCATCAGACTCACTCTGTCAAATAGGAAACTTAATCTCCAGTAACTGAGGCTCAGGTATGATGCAAAGCACTTCTATTCATCCAACGATGACCGCCTCTATAGAAACTGTCAGCAGAGGTCCCTATGGTCTGCTGAAACCTGGAGCTTCCCTTCTCTTTAGAGGATATGAAGATGGACATAAATGTAAGTTAAGAGTAAAAGATGAAGCGTGTTGAAGAGTGGAGAGTGGTGTATGATTGTGAAGGTGAATGAATATGGAATTGCTGTACATTGAAGCAGTTAGGAACATTAATTATTCTGGATTTTAAGTATTAGAGGGGGAACATGCACTATCTGGGACTTGTGCTTCTAGGATGTGTGCTTGAGAAATTTACATCTATCTGTATAACCCTAAAAAAACCCCTATAGACTCAGAACCATTCCTGAAACTTGCCTAGATTGTGTTTTTCTTCACTAAGTGCATAGAAAAGATAGGATTTTCCCTTCTCCTTCTCAGGCAAAGTGGGTTCCAAAGTGGTTCAAATCCTGGCAATCCAGCCTGAAGAATGAAATATTCCTGAAAAGAGGAATGCTGTCTGAAGAGTAGATCTCTGCCAGGGCTGCTCTTACAGGCACATCCAGGCTGGCTGTAAATGAGGTTTTTCAGGCAGTAATGTAGCCACAGCAGCGCAGAGCTGCACAGGGCACGCTGTTTACCCAGTTTTTCAGCCATGGAACAACATTCACATCAGTGAATGCAGTGGAGACATACCCAGAATAAGAATGTGATTTATTCTTTCAATGTGAGAAGCAGCTATATGTTCAACAAAGGCTTTCCTTAGACTAATGGCCAAAGTAGGCCCCAGTGCAGCTCCTCTATAGACTGAGAAGAAAGGATTGTTTGTTGAGGCCCAACTGTCCCCAAAAACCAGTCTACTGAGTGGATTCCGTCATGTATGAGTTCTCTGCTCACTTCATTGTCACGGGTGTTTCCGCAAGCCTGCCATGCACGGCATAACTGGGGAATTTACTACAGCAGTTGCTGATAGAGCAAATAATTCAAAGTCCTGTCACAGCTAGGAAAGAACAGATGACTACTATAGAACAGTTTAATATATATAAGATATTGTTTACCAGTGGAATACAGGGCAATGTGATTTTTCTATAGACTCTCTCGTTCTCAAGGAATGGCAAAGCATTTAATGAAGGAATGAGTTAGAGTTGTGGTTGTTCAGTCCAGAGCAATGGCTGGTTTAGCCTTTCAATGCAAAATCATTATGTGCTCAGCAGTAGCTCACAGAGCCATGGCCAGTAAGGGCTGTCGTGCTGAGACAGGGACACTGGCCCTGACACTCTCTTTGTCCCCTCAAACTGTCTGTGGTATTGTTTACTCTCTCCTCGGATGGGTATTAAAGGAAGAAAGAAGGAAACTTTTGTTAATTCTTAGGTTTTCCCCAGTGCCAGTGACAATAACTTTGACCATGTGGCACCTTTAATTGTGAATTGCAGGAGCTGCAGTTGGGGGAGCCCTGGCTTGTGTGTAGGAACTCTGTTCTTCACAACTGTTTTCTTGGTCATCATGTGCCTCCTGTGTTCTTGGGAAAAAAATATGTGTTCTCCTACTCCAGTGTGGGTAGCTACCCTTCCTGAATCATTTAAACAGCCAAGGAGTAAAACTGCACCATTTGCTTTCCAGGGTGACTTGACTTCAGCTGAATTTCAAAGCCAGTTATGCATGTGCTCCATGTAAACTAATGCTCCTGAAAATTGCTGCTTTTTAAACCCAGCTCTATAATATCACTCATTCTGGATGCTACTCATTACAAGCCTTTTGAAATACTGTTTTTATTTGCATATCTCTATCACTGATTTTTGGATGTAACACTGCTGTGTTCTTTGTCTCAGTATTTGATTTAGGTTGTCATTACAGAAAAGACCACTCTTCCCAGCAATGAGGTCTGTCACCCAGGTATTGCAAGGACATTCAAGGATGTGGTGCAGAGCAAACGGTTGTTCTTGCACAACCAGCTTGCATGTTAGAACTGCACATTAGCATGGTTTTGGTGCTTGCACAATTTGCAGTAAACTTGGCTGGAACTGTAGGGTGGAAGTCATTGCTCTAAAATAAAGGCAGTCAGCTGAAGAAGGCAGTTTAAGTCTGGGGAGATTGCACAGAAAGGGAAAAAAATGCATATATTCAGTTGTCTTTGCTGAAGCTTGGTTATAAACCACATGCTAAACAGAGACCAGGCCAAAAGGGACTAGAACTGCTGATCCAGAAGATCACACTGCCTATGTGACATAGAAGATTATTTTGCTCTGTTCTGCTGCCTGCTGTCTCTAAATAGCCCAAGCAAGTTTTCCACTAGTGGTGGAAATTTAGAAATTAGTTGGACTAATACTATTCTCCTTCTGTCTGCAAATAATACCAAGGAGTTGCTGACAATTACAGCCTTTAACCTTTGAGATCCATATGGCCTGAAAAGGAGTGAAATGGGCTTTGTCCTGGGCCATTGTCATCGGGACACTCAAATCGCTCTCCTTAGCCTGCAGCAGAGAGTACAGTTTTTATAATGCTCTGGGAACCTGGACCACAGTGTGGTTAAGCAAAGCCTAGCAAAGCTTGCTGAGCAGATGCACAGCTTTGGATGCTGCAGGCAGCATGGCTCATCTCTGTATTGCACGCACATCCTGAGTTTAGGACAGAGTTTATGGAAGTCACTAGCTACCTACAGTAACTGCTGTGGAGCTGCTGGGATCTCAGTCCATTATTAAATAGCACTGTGTGCCTTTCTTCTGTGTCCTTTCTTATACTCATTTAAATACAAATTTAAAAAAAAAGGAGAATTGCTCATTCCAATTTTTTTAATATTTTCACTCAGTGATTCTTCAGGCAGCTCACAGGAGTCTGGGAGCTCTGTCTTGAACAAACACATAACAACCAAATATTTGCAATACTATTTTGCTCATTTAAGATATCATATATTGAGGTTGTAATAAAGCAAATGTGGGGGAGTTAACAGACTTTTCCTGAGAGCCCTGAATTTGCTTTGCCTACAATGATAGGCTTTTAAAGCTGAATTACCACAATTCCTTCAATGAGTGAGTTTTAGGACAAATATTAAACAAGTGAATTTCAAGTTATTTGTTGAATAATATTAATCTAGAATTTCTTGTGAATGGATAAAAATGAGATTTTGCAGAAGGTGATCAATTATTTCCACTTATCCCTCACAAAGAAGAGGAACTACACACTGATTGCTGAAGTCAGTAAGTGCCAAAAAGATAAACCCAGTCCATGCATTTCATGATAGATATTCACATAAATACTCAAAATTTTTAGAAAAGTAAGGTCTCATGCTCAGAGCGTGAGACCTGTTAATGGATCCGCAGCTCCGCTCTCCCTTTTCCAACCCTTGCACATCATGCAGTGGTGGATCAGCGCCTCTCCAGTCTGGGTATTTGGTGGCCCAGATGTGGAGCCCCAGAGCAGGACAGAGACTGTGACTTCAGGCTCCACGAACGCTGAATTTCTTCTGGTTGGGCTCAGTTCTCAGAACCTGTTTGTCATGCAGGTTTTCTCAGATGGGGCTTGTCAGACAGGGCCTCACAGCTCAGCATTTAGACATGTGAGTGCTCTGATTTCAATCTGTGCGGACAAATGCAGATTGATTGAGAAGATAATACCCCAAAGGTCTCTGATTCAATCAAACACTTCAGCATATCCCTACCTTCAGCCATGTGGAGTATTTAGTTTTCAATGATACACACATTTGGACAAAAGCACAAGCTGTTCATGAGACTACATGAGCAGAAGGAGAGGCTGCGTTGATCAGCTCTCTTTTTCTGCTGGAAATTATTCATTCAGGTCACACTTTTGCTGTAAAAGTTTGGGAGCAGGAGTGAGTCATGCCAAGAACTTAAGGGGGCTCCACTGGATGCAGAATGGTGGAAGAAAGATGAGAGGGTGGGGAGGAGAAGAGTCACTGCACCCCCACGCTCCTGATCTTGATCGTGGTTCTGCATGAGGCGGCTTTTGCTGCTCCAGCTGCTGCTCTGCCCCAGGAGCTGCCTCCTGTGTATGAGACTGATTTCCCAGTGCCTGTGACTGCCATCCCTCCTGTGCCCCCTGCATTGGCAGCTGTCTGTGTCCCTGGACTGTGCCCGTCACCCCGGGCACTGCAGGTGGACCTGCCCCATGTCCACTCCTGTCAATGCGCTCTGGGTGGAAGAGAAACTTGCAAAGCTGAGGCTGTGATTGCTGCGAAGGGTGTTGCAATACCTCAGCAGCTGGATGAATGTCACTGAAAGTGAGAGAAAGTGAAGAAAATCCACAAAACAAATTTTGGAAAAATCTTTATCAAACAAGACCTGTTGTGGGAACTACTTTCAGTGAGATGCAAACGCATTTTCCTTTCATTTCTGCAATGGTTCTGAGCTGCTTCATTTATAACAGACTTGTTTGGGAGACTGACAAGATGGGAACCAGCACTGTAATTACACACTGCTCTTTTTGTGAGGACTGCCATGAAAACAACACTGTGTTCTCATTTTCTCCAAAGACAAGCAGGGACACAAATTTCTAACACCTTGCCCTCTGTTGCAGCTGGACGCTGTTCCAGACTGACATGAATCAATTAAAAGTGAAAATGTAACCCACAGAAACATTATTCAGTAAGCTTCATACAAAAGAAGGCATTTCTACTTGCCTAATTAAAGGATGAGGGAAAAAAAATATATTTTTGGCAGTAGTTGTGGAAGTACTTTGCTTTTTTTTCAAAAGTCAGACCATCATAGCACAAACAATTAACAAAAGAAAAATGTTTCCTTTTCCTGGAGTTGGCTAATTAAAAACTTTCTCCCTCATCAATTCACCAAACACCGAAGGAGACATTTCATGGCTTTTTAGCACCTGGAATGCCATATTTATTTTTCAATTGAAAAACTGTATTATAGTTAACTGCCATACACACAGCTTACCTGGATTCATTAAATGAAGCAGTGATAATCTTTATCATTGCTCTCTTGACTTTGTTTCAACATTCTTTTTAATGCAAATTTCCTAATCTAACTTGTAAAACATTTAATATTTAGAATATACTCCTTTAAGATCCATCAAAAGAGGCAAAGCTGCATAACAATGCCTGGTGCTGGAGCATTGTGAGCCTGCTACAAAGGAATGAGGTGATTCTTTCTTTCAGGTCAGAAGGTCAGGCTTCACTGCATTAATTTTGCTGAGTCTCTTTGTTATTTATAACAAACAAGGTCATTTATTTTCATTTCCTTGTTTCTAATTGCATGCATCTCCTTTGGAGTATGAACTCGGTAAACAGGTGGCTGAAATGCTGGGGAAAATGCTTGAAGCTGTTCCAGAAAAAGGGCATGTCCCACACTGGTAAAGCAATTTGATGAGTTAGAGATTTAGTCATAGCAGGATGTGCACCTGCTTGAAAGCAAACACACTTCTCTTTGGCACACACAGATACATGCAAATTAAAAGAGATTATTTCACTCTGAATGGTGGGTTGATATTTGATCAAATTTAACACTGTATATTTTAAATAAAGCCTTGGTGTATATTAGTGAAATACAATCTCTTTTCAGCTGCTTTTGATTTTGTTTCAACTTCTCTTTGAGTATTACAAATGAATGATATTGCTTCACTAGCTGAGCCTACAAAAAGAGTATGTCTCTGGAGGAGAACTTTATCAGGGAATCTTTATGATGAGAACTACCTACATGCACTGAAAAAAAATGGGATAATGAAAAGCTAGGATGTTTGACTGACAAGGAATAAACCAGATCTTAAATTTTTTTATTCTATAATGAATTCCTGCAAATTAAAGGGCATTCATTGGAGTGATAGCAGTACGTCTTTTTAATCCTGTAAACCCCACGTTTCCAGGCAGCCCAAATGGAACTCCTAAATATATTCATGGACAGCTTTTGCATAGGTAGTTATTGAATTTGCATTTCAAAATACAGGCACTGTATGGCTAAATCTGTGGCTGCTTTGTCCTGAAAGATGAGATACACTGTGGACTACCTTGATTTTAGGGGTAGTTCAGAATATAGCAGGAAGGAGTAATTGTCTGGCACTACTGAGCTTCTGGTTTTGGTGGTTGAGAACAGACCCCGGGCTGAATCCATAAGGGAAACAGAGGGAGACTTCTTAGCAAGGTCTTCTACTTCCCCAGAGAATGGGAGGCACCATGCCCTGTGTCCATAGGCTCTGCACTGAGCTTTGGAGCTTAAGAAACTGTCTGAGGAAGGGGAAAGCGTGGGAGGAAAGCTGGAGAAATGGATGCGCCATCCCAAAAGACAACTGTTTTGCCTAAGATTGGGCATAGAGGGGTTGTTTGGAGGAGGCTCTGCAAGGGGCATGTATCCTCCTGCTTAAATTGTCCTTTTCTGCAGATTATTTCTCAAGAGTGGGGCAGGGAAGGCAATTTGGTTGTAAGGATTATGCTACAGCTTTCATTGTTTAGGATGCATACTGTAGCCTTTCTATGAGAAGATTACTGTCCTGGGCTTTTCTTTCCATGCATATGAAAATACACTTTGTAATTTCAGGGAGAAAATATTGTTAAATGATATGTTGGAAGAAAGAAAATATTTTGTATCTCTAAAACTGATAAAAATCCAAACCCTTTCTTTAGCAAAATATTTGTTTCTTGAATGTAATTATAAATGTCATTGTACATTCTTCCTGACTTCAATGCTTATCTTGAGGAGTTCAGTGAAAATAAATTGTTTTCATGAAAGCAGAGAAGCCATTTGATAAACACACTGTCTCAGAAAATTGTTCCTGAAGCAGAGGTCGTTCTCTCACTTTAAAAGAAAGAGAATATGTTTTAGAAAACAAGCCAGGCAGCAGAGAAAAGCATTTTTTGTTTCAGACAATTCATTTTAAAAAGCAATGTGTAAATCACATGGAAAATTCTGCGTTGATTATTGTGACTGCTGGAACCCTGGAATAAACGAAGTTGAAATAGACTTATATCAAAGAACATTGCATTTAGTAGCAAGTTGGAGTGTTATTTTACTATTGATTTTTTTTTAGATTTGGTTTTGTGATCAGATGTTTTATTAAATATTAGCCATTCATGGAAATGGGGACTGATTCTTTAAGAACAGCTTGGCACATACTGTTCATGAGCTTCAGGAAATAGTCTTGAGAACTGGAATCTGTCTTTAGCTTTTCAACATTGAAAACCCACTCCATTGAGGCATCCAAAAAAAAAAAAAAAGCTCAACTCTATAACTGAACGTAATTCCTGAATGAAAGTAAAGCAGTTCATTTTAGAGATGTTATTGCGTTCCCTAATCACACCTTCAGAAATCTGTTTCTCAATTTTCAATCTCATGAATTTATGTATTTGTCTAAGTCCCAAACTCTCTTTTACAAGTACTTATAAAACAGTGCTTCATTTTTTTAATCCTCAGATAGAATTATGCTGCTATTAATATCAGAGTTATTAATATGCTCTCAGAAGACTACATCATTAATTAGAAGACCTAAAGGATAACTAATGGGTCCTTTGGAAGACTACTCTCAGTTATTGTATGGATCTGATCTATTCAAATAAAGCCCTATGTCTACAGCCCCTTTTTTTTCTTTTTTTTTTTTTAATATCTTCACATTCTCTAGCATTGGTCACTAATTATTTTATGTTATAACCTGTAGTAGTAGATGGTGTGACATTAATATCATGGTAAGTCACTGTAACATTTGAAAGGGACACGATGAGAACAGCATTTTTAAATAATTGCTTTTGATTTTAAGGCATGACTGTGAAGCTATACATTGCTTTTACCTTATATCTTGGCAGTGTCTCATCAAGTCCTTCATCGGCTCCAAGAGATGACCAAAAGCCCATCCCTTTCCCAGCCACCAACAAAGGATGTGCATTGTAGTCACTGATGCTGGACAGAGCCACCTCCCCAGCTCGGGAAAGCCAGGACACTGCTGCTCACCTTCCCCCGAGGGTACCACACAGCTCTCAAGGGTGAGTGTGCCCTTGCACTGGGGAAATACAGGATTGTTGAATTAAACTCACAAAATCTCAGAAAGACATTTCCTTGATCGCTCCAGAAACATCCCCACGTCCTTCTTTAGGTGCTTTATATTGCAATGTGTGCACCTGAAACATATCAGAGGTCATATGTGTATATTTCAAATCATTGCCTAAAAGAACATTGGATGAAATTAAAACTGAAAACATGCATGAGTGAATCTGTTGCTGATACAAGGATTAAATATAACCTTTCTCACCTGGAAAAACTCTTCAGTATATCTCACTAAGACTTTTCATTAAAATAATTCTTTCAGTAATTAGATTCGGTTCTACTGTAAAATGAAAGTTTCTGCCTAACACATTTCTCTAGACTAACACAGAAATTTAAAGAAGAATTTTGATTGCTCATGGTGAACATATTTTTCTTTATGTAGACATTGTTCTTGTAAATTCCCTGTAAAAAGTAGGTGGCAGTAGCTTCCCCCCCCTCGTAACAGTTCCAGCAGTTTAAATTCAACAAATGTATGAATGTGGAGAGAGCTGGAGGAGAAAAACAGACACATGCCACACAGCTTTATATTAACAGGTGATATAAATTATATTTATATATATATATAAAAATATACAGATATATAATTTTTTATATGTATGTATGTATATATATATAAAACCATATACAGCATCATCTCTAACCAAGTTTTCCTGTCTTGCTTTAAAATGGCATCCCTGGAAGAAAGGACTACACTGCATTAATTTCTTAGTTTCAGTTAAAACTTTTATTCTTTAATGCTAATCTAGAAGTGACACTGTTCCAGTCATTATTCTCCTAAAGAAGTCAATTTTTATATTGCTGGACAGGTTCTTCACTGTTTTCAGTACTGCAATCAGTTTGTTTTTCAATGTGATCTTTATCTCACAGTAACTGTGTACTATTATGTGAGGCTACTGTAACACTGCAGTCAATAGCAACAGGATATTCCCTCTGCCAAAAAGTAATCCTGTATTGTCCATTACAGCCAGGTGATTTTGGAAGGTTATGGAATACTTTCTTTAAAGTAGCAGAAATCTTTTTGCTGTAACATAGTTCAGCAGTATTAATGGTTGTCTCTGCTCTCTAAACAACTCAAGTATCTATTTTTCTAGTAGAATGCGGTTTGAAATACTGTATGTGATTTGAGGTGGTAGAATACTTCTGGTAGAGTAAGAGACTTCAGCAATCCACAGAAACATCAAAGAGGCACATGTAAATGTTTGAAAAGTTTAACGATTTTATTTTGTTCCCAGTTTCACAAAGTAATGCATTTCCTGACTTGGGCCTGAAAGAATTTTCAGAAACCAAAAATTTGCAGTTGTGGTTTTTTTCCCTTGCAACAATCCATACTTGTATTTTGAAATAATGGTTTGTATTTTAAAGGAATGGCTATAGTTTTTAAATAATCCTTTGATCTGTAGTTCTCTAGTTGTGGCAACTGAGACAACGAGAAGGTAAATGATCATCTGGCAGGTAAGCACTAAACTCCAGCTCCCCCAACTGCTTGGCTTCTCCGATCTGTTGGCTGAAATTCCCTCCTTCACTGCAGGAAATGTAGTCAGTGACTAATAAGTGTTTATTGATCTCTGCTTGAGATACTTGCTAAGAAATGTAGATGTCAATGAATATTTGTTCTGACAATGTTACGAACAAAAGTATTTTCTTTATGGCCTCATATAGGATATTTGTGCATTTGTGTTCACTTCTAAGTACCATCTGACTCTACCACCTGATGAAAAGAGAACTTCAGTGAGATGAACTCTAATGAATTAATATGCTATTAATTGTACTTTTTCTTATCCAGAAGTTACTAGTGTAGTTGCTGCTTTGAAGGGTGAGTCAAAATATTATTGATTCTCAGCAGCTGTACTTGATAAGTAGAATATAGGTCTAACTCAAAGCCCACTGCAATCAATTAAAGGGACTTTCTATTGATTCGAGGAGGCTTTAGACTCTTTTCTAAACCAGACCTGCTTGGTGCTCTATCTTTCTTTTCTCCTTCTGTATTCCACCCTTTTTGTTTTGTGCCCTTCCATCCTCCACATGTGCTCTGGGGTGAAGGGGCTAAGACAGTCTTAACAGGTGACAGCAGAGATGTTGTATTCCTCCCTTTCCTCTTGTTCCTCCCAGTTCTTACAGAAGCCAAAAAACAGAGTGTAGGAGACTAGACGAATAGTGGGTCCTAGGATGGTGAATATTTACCTTTCTCTCTCCCTTTTCTTTCTCTTTCTCCCTCTTTCTTCTACCTTCCTCTTCTCAAAGCTAGACCAAAAAGTTCCAGTAGGTGCTTTGTTGCATCTGGATGGGTTAGAGTTTGATGAGTTAAAGTTTGCAAAGTGCTTTACTGCATCTGGATGTTTTAAAATTTGCCAAGTACCTTATTCTACTTGAGTGTTCTAAAGTTTGTGGGTAAAAGTTGTTATTGAACCTCCTGAGAATTTGGGTGTTTCTCCCACGCACTGCCCAGGGTAAATCCAACTACCTTCCCCTAACCCTGTGGACAGGGCTGGGGCAATAGACATGGATGCTGCATTGTGGAAGTGAATGTCAGGTCTTTTTAATGTTGACTCTGCATTGTAAAACTGGAGCAGAGAGTTTCAGCCCAGCCTCGGCTCGTTCCCTCCCTTCTCTCTCATTTTCCTGCCCCTCCCATACTTGCTGTCTTTGCCAGCAGGAGGGAACTCTGTGGCCAGAGCCAGGGGGGTTGCTGTGGTGTGGTGCCTGTGGAGGACTTGGCTGCCTACCTGAGAATTCGGGTGTTAAGAGATCTGGTCTGTTTGCTCTTATCTCTGAGGTTCCTTCCTGACCCTGCGGTTTGTTGGAGTAAATCTTCCAGTGCCTTTGTTACTGAGCCTCAGATACTATTTCCATGTTACTGAACTGACACAGGGTTTGCAAAGGCTGTAAGGATACAAAGTTTGGCCTCATATAAAAAAAAAATAAATAAAGTAAGAGTTGCGAGGCTTGTGTGGGAATCAGCCAGGCTTTGAACATCCATATTTACCTGTGCAAGTTGAAAGGTTTCTGGGCAGCAGTGAGAATTTGTGCAGGCACACTTTCAAGTTTGTATATGATTGATTCACTCAATACAATTTCTGTTCTTACATCAGAAAAGCAGTTTGAGTGTTCTTAATGGCTTTTAAAATTGAATTGTGATGATGAGTCAGAAGAAAGTATAGCTGAAGATGGAACAGAGTCACCATTTGTGTGTTGCTGCCTGAATCATAATTGTTGGCATCAGTAGGCATACATTCAAACCTTTATGAAACAAGGCTTTTCAAAAAGTTTCTTTGAAATTGAGGCTACCCAGCACCAGGGAAATTACTGGAGTACTCCACTTATTGTAGATAGATACTTGCTTTTATTAAACCAGCAGGAAAAAAAAGAATACTTACTCAAAATTGCAAATACTTCATACTTCCATCTACTCTGAAAGAAAAAAAAAATTAAAAGTAGAATTTCAAAGCCTTTTACTGAAGGACCTTAAAGAGAATGGCTTGAGAGAAGAATTTGCTGGACTCCTTTCAAGCATCGTGTACAGAAGGTTATAAATACTTTGGCTCATTTTCCATCTTTAAGGTACTACTGAGATAAATATGTTGTAATAACAAACACATAATGACATCCTGTATATGGATTGAAAGTATAGCAGAGATTACTCAAGTTTACTTATTTAATAAACTACATTCAAGAGGTGTTGAGAAAGAAAAACACACACTTGCCTAAATCTTTAGTTTGTACAATTCTCTCTGGTACAATATGACATAAACCATATTTTATTTAAAAAGAAAAATAAGTTAGCATATACATCCCAGTTTCTCTTCAGTTTTTCTTTAGATCATTTTAGATCACTTATTAATTTCACTGCAGGCATACTAGTTCTGCAAAAGACTTACTTTGGGCACTAGGTAAAGGTGGCAAAGGCAGATTATAGCCAGGAACTGGAATTTTTGGTTTTTTTGCTGGAAATATCAAAGTTCTGTTTTAGTTTCATGACAGCATAAACAGTATTTCAAAACTTTTCACCAAATAATACCTTGGGGTTGTTTTGTCTAGCTTGAATGTAATTACTTTTTTTTTTTTAATGCTGACTTAGTCAGTTTTGATTTTACACTAGCTTTCTGAGCCAGTGATTTCAAAATTGAGTATTTTGAGGTATTACTGTTGTGCCTGTTCTCTTACATTCAGAAGGAACTGTGTTGGAAAGAGCAGAATACTTAAAATCCTCACTATTTGCATCACCATTATTTGCTCATCTCCTGAACCCAAGCCTCCTAACCCAGTGGCAGTAGCTGGGTGTGGAGCACCCGGAGCACCTGGTGTGCCTCCCGCTCCCCGTTCCTGGCCCTGGAGCAGAGGCCACTGCTCAAGCAGGGGGACAGGAGAGGTGAGCGGGGCTGTGCTGCCAGGCAGGAGCTGTGCCCAGCCAGAGTAGGCCATGCACTGCCCAGGGTCACGGATCACACAGGTCTGCAGCATTCAGCACCTGCTTGCAGTGAGGAACAGGACCAAAGCCAAGATTGGAATCATTTGCTGTTCATTCCTCCCTGATGTAGTTTTCCTCTGAATTCAGTGGAAATATGCTTTCAGAGTTCATTAAAAGTGTAGAACCAGAGTTAGGCAGTGGGAACTAGCTGTGGTCACACAGCAGAGCACTCCAGAACTTGAGGCCAGTGATCTGTTCCTATACCTGAGAATCTGTTTAATCTAACATGTACACTTGGGTTTATAGAAATGTTTCTCACCAAAGAATAAAACAAAGCTAGTATGACTTTATTAGCCCCAACTGAAAGGTGTTTGCTGTGCCTGTACACTACCACTTTTCCATCACTCTGTTAGAGAAATGCTCTAATGCAACGTTGCATTCTGAAATAGCTGCACTGTCTTTTTCTGAACAATTTGTTTCTCTGAGGAGTGTAAGTAACTTTTTGCCACAGATACGGGGTGTGCCTGTGGGAATACTCTGTGCTCTGTGTTCCTTAACCATTTCCCTTCTAGCAACAATTTTTGCAGTCTTATCCCATTGGTTAAAAATGGTTGCCACAATGAATATGAAAGTGGATTAGCTGTTTGACAGAGTATGCCTGCTATCTTTGGTATCAAGGTATTTACCCATTCATACGCAGTTTTCTAGAAAGTTAAATTCTGAATACTCTGTGGAAATACAAATGTGTATCTGTGCTGTGTTTAATTCTGCTCTTAGTGCAAAATACCATGCTAGAGATCTTCACTTCAAAGTGTGATATGTCAGAATCAATATCCTGAATAAGGGTGATCTATCATGTCCTGTGCAAGCAGGAGCTATTTGTGCCACCACAAATATTGAACATAAGATTTCTAGGAATGGAGCTGGGAAGATGTTCCTTTCTACATGATGCAGCTATTGACTGTTTTACAGTTTGCTCCCTATGTTTTTAGACAGCACAGAAACCTGCCTGGAGAGGAAGTATGGGGCACTAAGCTCCTGAAGCACTCAGAAGTGGGACTGAGAAGTGGGCCCAGGATGTCTGTCCTTCAGAGAAGGTCTTGCTGTTGTACAGTTAAATCTGTATACCTGTGTTATCATTGCTATTTTGCAACCGAATGAAGGAAACTCTGTCTGGGGCACACCTTCAGCAGTGTAACAACTGCCCGGGAATCCTCCCTAGACCCAAAAGACAATTCTCTCCCTGTCACAGAAGCCTGGAGTCCAGTGTGTTTTCATCAATCTTCCTTGCACCTTGTCAGCATGGCTCAAGTCACAAGGTTAAGTGGCCTTTACTGTTTTAGTGTTTTCTTCAAAAGTTCTGGAGCAGATTTTCGGGTCAGCAAAGCTCCGTGCAAGGGAGCAGATACGGCTGGCCTGTGCATATGACTGACTAAACAAATTTGGGTTATTAGCGGGTTGCTTTGACTCATCACCCGGAGACTTTAAAAGTGTGAGGAGGTTTCTGTGAGTGAGGCAGGCTACTGTGGTTTAAAGTCCTGCTCTTGACAGCACCTTAGAAAAATCTCGTTTCTTCTCCTACCAACCTGACGCAGCAAGGCAGCGGTGCGAATCGATAAAGTGCATTACCGAAAAAAAAAAGGAAAAGGGCAGAAAACTGGTGGAAGCGGTGAAAGTTACTCACCTGGAACCTTCCGGGAGAGAGGACAGCCATGGGCAGGGCCGCTGCCGGCCCGGCTCCGGCCCGAGCGGGCGAGCGGCGGCGCGGGCGCGCACCGGGCGGGGGGGGCTGCGGGCGGCGGGAGGGGCGGGGAGGGGCGCGGGCCCGGCCGCTCCGCCCGGGGAGCGCTGCCAGCGCGGCGCCGCTCGCTCGGCACTTCGCCCCTCAGCGCGCCCGGCCAGCGCAGCCCTGTTGCACCGAGTCCGGGGTAGCCGCCCCCTCCCTGGCAGCGCGGGGCGGCCGCGACCCCACCGTGCCCCGCTCCCGGCCCTGCGGCGGTGACGGTCCTCCCGCCTTTGTCGGGGGGGCTGCGGCGGGCAGCGGCGGCCGGTCCGTCCGTCAGTCCGTCCGCGCCGGGCGCGTGGCTCCTTTGTGTACAGCAGCTGCTCCTGAATGCGGAGGCAAAGCCTGTGGCTTGGCACTGAGCTTTTAAAAAACAACAGCCCTCCCTCCTTCCCTCCCTCCCTCCTTCCCGCTCCCCTGCCCTCCCTCCTTCCCTCCCCTCCCCTCCTCCCGCTGAGGTGGACGGGCACCCACCTGGGGTCCGCTGCCCACCTCTCCTCTCATCCTCCTCTCTTCTCCTCCTTGTTTACCTGCACTTTTCCGCCTTCTCTTCCCCCGCTGTCCCCGCCGCCCCTTGGCCCTCGCTCGTCCCGGCTCTCGGGCAGGCTCGGCGCCCAGCAGCTCCGCTCCCTCGGCGGTTTGCCTGTGCCCCTACCCCGGGGAAGGCACTTGAAGGTGGATCTATTAAACCTCCCGGCGGTCTCTCCAAGTGCACTTCTTGGACCAAACCTCCAGCATGGATGTAAGATTTTACCCGGCTGCGGCGGGCAGCGCGCTCCCCGGAGACCCCTCCAACCTGGACTTTGCCCAGTGTTTGGGTTACTACAACTACAACAAGGTGATTATTCCCGCGAGTGTTAACTCCTCGTGCTGCTGCCCGGGCCGGTTCCCCGCGGACGAGAGTTGGGGCTCCGTCGGGGAGGGGAGGCTCGGGGCTGGGGGATGCGCGGAGCCTGGGGCGGGTGCGCCCGCCGCTCTCCGCGGGGCCGGGGGATGCCCGGTCCCAGAAAGTTGTGGTCGGCGGGGCTGGAGCGGCGGGGCCAGACGCCTCCTCTTGCCGCGGCTGCGGCGGGGCTCGCCCCGGAGAACCCGCCCTCGGCCGCTGCTCGGGCGGTTCAGAGGGGTGCGAGCGGCAGACAGCCGGGAGAAGCTCGGGGCGCGATCCTGCTACCCGTGGCCGGCGAACAAAGGCGCGTCCCGAGCTCGCAGCGTTCGTGGCGGGGTCAGAACTCGCCGAACTTTCCCCGGGCGGGAGCCGCAGCGGCTCCAGGCGCGTCGGGCAGAGCCCGATGGGTTTGGACGGCCCTTCGAGGAGAGGACGGAGCCTCCCTCTGCTCTGTTCTCTTGGCTCAGTCCGGCTCTGTTAGGGCCAGTTCCTAACTAGAGGATTATCCAAACGGGAGGATTATCTAAAAGTACATCAGCTGCTGGTACAGGAAGGTAACTAACGCTCTGCTTTGGCGAGGGCTGTCAGAGAAGTTGCAGTACCACTTCTGTCTATTCACACCTTTGCGGCATGTGCAGTGTTTGGAGTAAACCTTACAGTCAGAAGCAATAGTAATTTCCCAGTGTCTTACCTTCATTTGCAGAAATGCATTTTAATAATACGGGGATGATTTGTTTCACAAATTACCCAAATCTGGGAAAGGCAAAGTTGAGAATGACACTGTGACTCATGCTATTTTGAAAAAGACTTAGCTGTTTGCACTGTGATGTGTCAATAGCACATTGAGCTATTAGCACTGGGCCCTCACACATGCACATAAAGATCCCTTTCACACTGTGTTTTTCCTGGTGCTATGTTTGTCCAACCTCTGGGGCCTTTTGTGAAGCACTGTATGAGATGCTGGGGACAAGAAGGGTGCTGCATAAAGCCTAAACTTATGCTAAGTCCTGTTTTTTTAAAAAATCCTTTCCTAATGAAGAGATAAACTTTGCTGAAATACAAAGCTCACGTTCAGAGAGAGAAGTGACGCGGGTTCAAATAGATTCAGTAGCTGGAGAAAACTTTCGCCTAGAGAAATCGCGTCTGAGTAGATGTCGTGAGTGGACTCTTGTGTCGCTCGTCAGGCTGCTGTCCATCGGAGCCGCTGGATGCTGAAGTTTGGCAGGCGGGGCGCGCTGTCCGCCCCGTGTCCAGCTGGCCGCGGAGTGGCGGTGCCGGCGGGGCGCGCACGGCCCGGCCCCGCGCATGCGCCCCGCGCGGGGCTCGCGGCGTGCGGCTTTGTTCGGCGCGGGTGGAGGAGCACACGGGGGCATGAATTAAAGATGAAATGTCAGCCCGAACTTTGAGAGCTGCTAAGGACTCCGAGAGCTCTAAATGCATAGTGAATGTCCGCTGTTGGCCGATATGCCGGCTAATTTTGGAAACTTGCGGCACTTACTGGCAGCCAGCATGTTTACTGTAAATTTCACTTGTTCCGTGACTTTCCTGTGTTATGCACGGCATGGATTTATTCAGGCTCAGGTGCAGGTTACCCTATAGACTCTTTCTAAATTTTTTTTTGTACGTCCAAAATTTTTAATATTTTCTGAAAATCGGCAGTTTCTTGTGTCCATTAACTTGGTGCCAGTGCACAGTTATATATAACCTTTTGACTGTATTTCCCATCGTTGTACAATGAGAACAGAGCATGCATTCAGAAAAAGTCAAAAGCAACTAACTTTTGACCTATTCAGGAACACATTTTAGTCTCTGTACTCCTGAACATAATTTTGGCAAGTACCTTGTGGGCCAGGCTTCTAGTCTGCAGCAGAAAACATTTTAATTAACACACAACAGCTCATGGTGCTTGTGTCTTATAATAGATATCTTTGTATGCAAAGGCCTCATCCGGAGCAGGCTGACACACGCGGAATTGTGTTGCTGTTGCTGTGAGCTCTTCATTGGCTTAGCTGTGAAAACAGCAACGTGCTGTACAGGTGTTTCAAGGACAGAAGAAGCATTTGTGAATGAGTTCCTAGAAAGGATGGTCTTAACTGTGTTAATCTAATCTCATTTTCTGCATTGCTTATAATCTGTAGCTATAGGAATAATTGTAAGTTTGGGGTTTTTTTTAATTATTCTGATAAAAAGAGGGCATCTATTTTGAAATCTTGCCTCCCTGCCTTGCTTTCCTTGTCTTCTGTCCTTTTCCCTGTGTTTCTAAGGAAAATAAATGATTGTTCTGTTAGGTACTGAGATGACCAGAAGGCACCAAAAAACCAGCTGAAATGTTTACTCTGCTGAAGTAAATGGGAGAACTGTTATTGATTTCACTAGGGACAGTATTTCACCTCAAGTCTTTCTGAAACTCATTTGAGTATCCTGCCCACTCATCCATGCCCGCTTCATTGTTAGGAGCTGAATCCATATTCTCCTTGTGACAGTGACATTGCCTGAGACAACTGCCGGGAAGCAGCGTGATGGCAAGAGTAAACAGACTGCATGGTTGTATATATGTGCAAAAGCAGAATTATTTATGTGAAAATATTCTCCGGATCATTAAGACATAGAGTTGATGGTGTATGGCCTACATATGGAAAATTGTATCTTGCATCATAGTGTCTAAAAATATCAAATATAAAGCCTTTTCATGAAAATTCATTGCACCCTGTGAGACAATGCTGCCTTCCACCTGTGTGCTTTAAACAGGAGTTCCCAGGACTGTAGGGTTTTTTTCCTTCAGTGGGTACAACACTGGCAGGAATGTGGCAGACTGACCCGTGAACCCCCAGACAGGACTTGGGATCTCAGGGTGCCCGGTGAGGAAGGGTCAGAGGTGGGAAGGGAGCTGCATCCTGAGTCCTGGGTTTGGAACCAGGCATGCTAAGGAGCTGTCCTGGCCCTGACCTGCAGGTACCTTCCATCCCAACTGCTTTGTAAGTGCAGTGTCGTGCTTTTCAAATTGTTGGTCAATACTGGATAGGAAGACCTAAGGGTAAGGGATGTCGTCTCAGGGTTTTTTTGGAGGAGAGTTAGTGTTGAGTACATGACAGGCTTTTGAAAACGGACTGATGTACATAAGCATGCCTGCCATCGTTGGTAGTGCAGCAGTTTCTAGAAGATTCATTGGGATTACTTTTGTTGAGATGGTGGCAACATGGCATGCACATGCAGAGGGCAGAAGAGGAAATACAGACACAGAAGTGCAGTGGTTTCTCCAAGGTTGCACAGTTGGTCACTGACATAATCAGGGCCACAACCACAGTATTCTGAGATTCAGTCCAGTGGTTTATGCTGAATCCCATTTACTCTAATAGGATTACTTACATGTTTAAAGTAAAGCATGTGCTTAAGTGCTTTGCTGGATCAGGGCCATATTTGATAAGTTTTCAGTCCTGATTGAGAGTACATAACTTGACCCTGCATGTGTCTGGCAGGTGGTGGTTCGGGATAACAGTGATCCACTTCTGCTTCATGGAATTGCACAAGTGAAATCATGGTTTGCCTGCTTCTAGAAGAATCCTGCTGCAGTATACTAAAAAAAAAATATTCACCAAAAAGGAGCTATAAAAATTACAGAAAGTTGAAAGAGACCAGCTGTTGTAAAACATTCTGCTTCTGTTTTGAGCCCTTTTATGGTTCTGCAGATGGAGAATGATTTTGGACATTCACTACAGTTGAGTAGCTTTTTCTAAACAAACTTTTTCACTTATTGAGTAAATTATATGTCTTGTACTAAAAATATTTAGGGAACTAGTATTCATCCTGGCATGTACTTTTTTTTTTTTTTTTAAAGAACTGTAATTCTTGTAATGCCATTTGGGAAACGTGAAAACTCCAAAACCTAAATACATACAGCTCACTGCTTGAGTTATCATATTAAGCTCCAGAATCCTTACTTCATTATTTATCTGCCTACATTTTATAATGTTTATCTCTACTACACAGATTGTCCCTGAAGGATACAAATTTCAAACATACATACCTTAATTTAGGCACTACCATACATATGAGATTGTCAGAGCTTGATGTTTTTGGCTGAAATATTTCTCATTTTACAAAGGAAGCTCAGGAAGTTTATCTTGTTCTTCCAGAGGCAAAGCAAAGACAGCAGTAGTTTAGTAGCAGCTAAACTGGGGCTCTAAGTCATTCCTATTAGTGTGTGTTGTTAGGAAAAAGTGGATTACAGTTATGCAAATGACTTAAAACTACTCTTCTTGCAAATTTAGTGTGGCTCTATATGCATAGGTTTTCCTCTCCTACAGCAGATGGTGAGAGACAATGGGTGCATGTATGTGGCTAAGATAGAAAGCTCCATGCTCACTCATCAGCTGCCCTGCAAATATGCTCGTTTACATCTGGGCTCTGTTCTGGTGCAGACGGGGCAGTCTCAGCTGCTGTGTGCTGTGGCCATGTGTGTATCCACAGCCTGACCATGACAGAGGTGGCCCCAGCTGATGGGAAAGCGCCACAAAGCACCAGGGAGCTCCTGGAAAGTAAAGATGTGTAGCAGAGACACAAATATAGGTCTTGCTGGAGACAATTTAGGCAGGGGATTGCGCACTTCCTGTTGCAATACCAACTCAGTAAATGACATTTTATCCTCAGTATTTTCCACTGATCTTCTGGCACATGTGGCACGTGTGCTGAACTGCTTCTTTCCCAGAACAGGCAGCCCCTGCCTTGGATATCTTAAAACCTCAGGACTATGAAGGCAACAACTGCTAGGGAGCAAAAAAGTTCCCAAAATATTTGGCTGTCCAATCCAGGACTAAAATTGTTGGATATATGGTTCCTAGTCCCTGGAAGAGGAACTGAGTATGTCCACCAGAATGAAAATTACAATTTGTATCATCACCCCACCTTGCATTATGCTATTTTCCAGGCATAGTCATCCCTGAGGTTTTCTGAGGTAGATGAAGAGCTGGCTGTGAAAGGAAACCCTTGTATGCCACAGGCAGCAACTCTGCAAGAACCTGTGGTGCTCAGAATGAGCACCTGTAATGCTGATACTGATTGGACTGTGCAGTGTACAATTTTTCTGTTGTTCAGATAATGCAGCTCCTATACTGATTGTACCATTTGTTGGTTGAGAGTTGGTTGTATACAAAATATAGTTAGTAGAAGTTAAATGTTGGAAATACTTTTTAGATGTTTTCATTACAGTGGATTACAACCATATTAGTAAGATGCTTGTAATAATGTGCAGTAACATACGAAGAGTTTGAATTGAATGCTTAGAGATTTTAGAGGTCATGCAGGAGGTATGTGTGGAAATAACTAGTGGGTGGGGTTTTAAAAATAGTTACATTTTGTAGCAATCACAACCCTGGGGTATGTACGCCATGGACTTGGAGACCCACTTTACACCTCCTGCTCTGGAGTGAGGAAACATTGACCAAATCCACTGGGGTGACAAGGACCTCATTCCCATAGTATCACCCATAGTACACCATATTGTACTTCACAGAGAGGTGCCCAATCCAGCCTAACCTTATAATGAATTATCACAAATTTATAATAAAATCTAAAATAGAAGCACAGGAAATAACAGCCTGTATTCTTTGGCAGATACTTGAGAGGAGTCTCTCAGTTGTGTGATTCATTTGTTGCAGTTTTGTGCAGTGTCTGACAAAGCAAGGCCAGTCAAACTGTGACCTGTGGTTTGTGCTGAAGCTTTTATTAAATTTACAGTTAATACGTGCCTATATATTTGCTGAATTCTGATACTCCCTAAAAACCTAAGTAATGCTATTGAATGATGATGATCAAATTTAAGAGGAGAAGAATTTGTACAGGACTAATCCTGCCTTTTTATCTGTAATCACATTTCTACTGCCGTAAAATTAAGTACTGTTATACAGACCTAATGGCAGGGTTGAATTTTCAAATACTTCACACTCTTACCTGATAGCTGTGTTCTGTACTGTTACCTGTCTGTGTGATGTATTTATAGAGTGCCAGTCACCATAGTATCTTCGCGATGATTGCTACCAAAATTGAGAACTCTGAGGTGAAAATCTAATCAGGACTTTAGATAACAATGTCACACAAGAGCCTTCTGGTCTTTGTGCTCTGTTGAGATGAAGACTTTGATGAGATCATGCTTGCTGCCACGTTATTCATTATTTATTTTCGTAACAAGATTTCTATTTAATATCTTTTCCACTGCATGTTACCATGTGTCAGAACAATCCAAATCCTGTTTTGAATGTATTCTCTCTGTTTATACCTGAAACAATGAATTGTTTCACAGGCATTACAGGGCAGCTGAAATACTAAAACTAAAAGGGGAGACTGTCATTACACAGCTGCTTCTGCCACAGGTACCTTGAATATCCAAACAGATGTTTTCATGGACTTCTTCTTTCACTTCATGGTAATGGGCAGATTAGCTGAAAATACTATCTTCATTACATTAAAAATAACTGAGTCTTATGAGCAGAGTGCTGGATATATGATTGACCAGTGCTGCAGACTGAATTGTGTTGGCAAAGGTGTGCTACTGAAACTAGACAATGTTAGTTGATAATTGAAAATGAAAACTGTTTTAAGCAAACAGTTCATCTAGTTTTCAGTTTGTTTGTATAGTTCATGTTCCAGCTCTTGGCATCAGTATTTGCTGTTTACTCCTGCACGACCAGTTTGCCCAGCACCCACATTTTGTTGAAAAGCTCCATATCAAGAGGAAAAAGAAAAGCAATCCATTCTCAAAAACTGGAAGTTGAAAGTAATTCTTGTATTGAAGTGTTTTTTACATTCACAGAAGACTCATTCAATGTGGGCATCTTGCACTTACTTATATGTGCATTAGATCAGGCCTGACCTTGGTATTTCATGGGAGAAATTTTTATCAATTCAATGTTTTATTTTCACTGTTTTAAAGTAATAACCCTTCTTACTGTGTAGGTCACTACAGCCATATATTATCATTCCTGGCCAAAAGCTTATGAGAGCCAAGACTAACATGGAAAAAAGTGGGTTGTGACATAGGTTTAAAAAAAGTGTGTGTTGGGGTGAAATGCCAGGATCTGAACTGGCAACCTCTGCAATAAGGGATCAGAGGTCTCAACTACTGGCTGGGGTGAGAGCTGCAGAGGCAGCAGCACAGCAATCTCTTCTCTTTCCATATCAGCTTTACCAAGTATGTAATTGATGGTTATGTTAAATCATTATGTTAAAGCAGAACATTTCTCAGACAGATACATTTTCATTTGGATTTTCCTTCCCTACATTGAATATTCTGAAGAGTTCTGATCAACTGGGCAACCTAACAAAAGGTTGCAGACACATAAAATTACCAGTATGGTAGGATTTGTGGAAAATGAAGTCTATGTGCAGATGATTTTGGTCACTTGAGGTGAGGTGCCTTCATCTCTCCATTACGTTTCCTTAAGAAGTTTTGTCAAGAGAAACTCTGCTGTGTTTGGCATTCTAAGTGGTCATAGTTTATATTGTAATTCTCTAAACAGTTAGTTTGAGAGAAATTAGATAGGGGCCGACAATCTAAATCGTTTTAGACATCCAAATTAATAAGGAGCATTTTTTTGGCTTGTTTTGGGATGGGGCTTTGTTTGTTTTTATTGTCATTGTGGGGTTTTTGTGGTTTTTTGCAAGGAAACAACATGAGCTTTATGAATCATCCTTTCTATCCCAATGGGAGAACTCCTGTATTCAAAGTCACTGAATTATATAGAAGTTTGTAGGTTCAGGACATATTTAAACACCTCAATATTGATTAACTGTCTAATTTTGATATGAAAATGGTGTTAAAACCATGCAGAAATCAATTGCTGAATGTTAGAGTAGCTTATTTTCAGAGCAGATCATATTTATCTGCTGTTCTTTTTATGCTACTCCCTTTATGGTTGTAAGGCTTATACAAATAGCTGAATTTTTGAATGGTTTGGGATACTGTATTTCAGTATTTGTTATTAATAAATTTGTTATTAATAAAATTCTTTTGTTAAACTGTACTTTTATCAGTAAACTGTTTACCTGGTAAAGGATTAGCAGTCCACTATTTACTTTCTTTAAATAAAGAATTTTATTAGGCATGGAAAAATAATCATTTCGTTTGCTTTAGTAGGTTAATGCTCTTACTTTTGTGGGTTCCTGATAAGCATGTGGCTGAAATGATGATGATAATAGGTGGCCATGTAAATACGGGGTTATTGTGCTATTGATCTGTTGTAGCAAAAAACTTGGTATTTGTGGTTTCCTACCACAACCCAACAGGTTCTTTTTTTTCCTGTTGTTTTGCTTGATACAGTCTGAAATATGTAGTATACTTTACATTAAAAAAAAGCTTATTCTCTACATGTGGTAAAACAAACAGAATTTTACGATTCATTCTCTGATCTTTTTCACAGCAGAACTGCAAGTAACAAGAAGACTGGTCTCAAAACTAAACTGGACAAACCACAGATGTAAATACACTGTGAGATGCAAACACAAGAGCTTGGTATAGATTTGCACTACAAAGCAATTGTGAGAGTAAATAGTATGTTTATGCCTGTGTGACTTTCTGCTTCTTGTTTTATGAGAGTGTCCAATAGCTGTAGTTCAAGTGATAAGACGAAGTAATTTGTAACAATTTATTTTGTCCTGCCAAATAATTTGCAATTTCAGGATATTATTAAATAAAAGGATTTAACAAATGCTTCTGCTGTCCTTTCCTTCTGACATTTTTAAAACCTACTTAGAGCTATCTTTATGCTCCCGTGGTGGTGCAGCTGAGACCCAAGGAGAGCATGTGGAGTGGTAAATCAGATGTTATGTCACACAGGGCAGCCAGGCTTCTGAAACAGTGGCTTGCATCACTGGGTCCATGATAGAGATCTACCTGACAGAGCAGAAGTGCCTTTGTTTCATTCTCATACCTTCATCTAAGCTGGGGTCTTGGATGATGCTTGTAACGTGCATTGGGTGTTGTGTGGCTTCTTGTAATTGTTGTTCCAAGGATGTGACAAGCCATCCATGTGTGCAGTCTCGGTTTTCAGGGTTGTCTCACCTGGGTCTGTTTCCAGCACTCTCTGACTCAGCTGTCCCAGTGCACTGCTGGCTCCAGTGCAGTGGTTCAGTGCCCCCTGCTTGCCCAGTCCTGCCTTATGGAGATGATATGTTCTGAGATCTTCTCTTTGTGGAATCAGCTTTGTGGGTGCCTTTGCTGTGAGAGGACTCTTGGAGTGTCCTCTGTGTCAGCACATTCCTTGGGTGGCTTTCTCATGTCCCCGTGGCTCTGCTGCCTGCTCTGGCTTGGGCTCGCTGGCTGATGGCACATACTAAAAATCTGACATTCTTGGAGCCACCCACAACTGGGACAGAATCTCAGCGTATGTGCAACTCTGACTGAATTAGGTGAAAGACAGGCAGTGTAATCTAGGGCTAAATATGACTCAGAGCGATTAATCAGAGATCATATGAAAGGAAAATATGTTCATTAAATACCTATTCAAGCAGGCAAACAAACAGCACATCAGTGTTGTGCGTACGCAGATGTGCGGTATGTCCAGTGTGCAGTTTAGAGATCAATTTTGCTCTTCTACCTGTAATTCTTCACAAAAAACAGCTATAGAATGGTAGTGTGAGCTTCTGTGTTTATTTTGCCTCAATCTGCAGCTATAGCTTGCCCAGTTTAAGTAGCAAACTGTTTTTCTAAATTTAGTTGGCAAACAACTTGTGATAGGATAGCAGCCTTTTTCTGTCTTCTCTGCTAGAAAGTGTTTGAGTAGGGATGGTGAAGATTGGCTTTGACTTCTATCAGCACAAATATATTGCTGGTGATAACATATCATAGGAGTATGCTGCCTATCTCCCTTTTTCTTGTCTAGTAAATAGCAATTTTTCAAGGAAGGTCTCAGAATCTGCCCTTCTGTTAATAGTCTGGTAGAGAGTTTACATACCAGAAAAGAATCCTGATTCTTCACTTGATAACATATTAAAGGGCTTGGTTTGTTGGTTTTTTTGGTTTTTTTTTTTTTTTTTTTTGAGGTTTGTGTTGGGTTTTGTAAAGAAAATTGGCAGCTATTACTTGTAATACATGTAACTAATAAATGTGAAATCGAAAACGTGACTCTTGGACAGTCACACATTTTTAAAGCTCAGACAATGTGTATTGGTCTGCACCAGTTCTAACAAGGTTCCACTGCTTGGAAAATGTGGGGAGGGGCACTTTGCTCCTGCGCAGAATACCTACATTAGATACAAACATCATCTCTGGAGATCATGGGGCTCCTTATAATTGCTTGTAACTTTAGGATTGCTAATTAACTGAGTTCTGTTATCGCGCACCCTGCATCATATTCTGTGTTATTTTGTGTGTTTATGGAGAATTATTTCTAAATAGAAGTTTTTAAGGTTATTTCATCATGAAGCATAAGTGAGAGACAGTGATAAAGAGCTTGATTCATTATGACTAACTGCAGGTGAACACTTGTTATGCTTCATTTTGAGTGTTTCTGTGACTCAAAAAGGACTCCATTAAAATACCATGACGTCAATGGAGTATTTTAAATGCATATGAAAGAATAAAGTCTAGAAATCATAACAGTATAAGTATCTATCCATATAATTTTAGACTAAATAAAGCATTTGTAGATGTTCTGAGTTTCATGTATTCTCTGCATGGGTGAGACCTGATATCAAGGATACATTTTGCTTTCTGCTCCCCCAGATGTAACCCTTTTTATTTAAAATAAATGTGAAAGTAAAAGAAGAAATACTATCCATGGAAGAAAGTTATTCTGGACCTTCAGACTCATGAAATCAGATTGATACTTTGCAGCTACAGCGAGTACAACCAATCTGACACAGAATTTTGACAGAGAAATCTTTGATCTTCTACTTCTTTTCAATAATATTTTTTTCCAATTTTTCTTATTTTGCTCATTGTTAGAATTTTGCTTCATCTTCCCCACTTCTGTGGTAGGAAGCAGTCTTTGCATTCTCTGTTGCCAAAGGAAATGGCCATTTGTTGATTTAACAGGATAGAGAAATGGATGTGAAATACCTTGAAGGAGGAAGAGGGAATGGTGGCTTGGTAAGGCTGATAAATATTTACAATTTGAAGATCAAGTGTTTTCAGTCTCTCTAATTTCCTAAACTTCTTTCTTTTGGTGGCAAGAAGCAGGGGTAGAAGGCGGTGAAAATACATGGTTTTCCCATTAAAAAATTTTCCCCTACATTTTAAAGAACTGATATTTGGTTCTCATTTGATCCAAAGAAAGAGACAGGTTCATCTTTACTTCTCCATTTGGTTTGTTTATGGCACCCAAGCAAGGGAGCTGCTATCTGCAGCCTTTTTTCCCAAAACTCTAGTAGCCAGGGATCTTTGAATGCAGAAATAAGAAATAAGATTTTAGATGATGAATCTCAGTATGTATGCTAGAGCAAGGCCAGTTGCTTATTGATCCTAGCTACTGAAGTTTTCCCTGTGAAGCTGATTTATGTTTATCTTAAAAAAATAATCAATCAATGAGACAAACAAACTGAACTTCATGTAAGAACTGACTTAAAACACATTCAGCTTTTTCTTTCTCATCCGTGCTTTGTAAGAAAATCTTGTGTGGACTCAAAAGGAAAGGGTGCAATCCTGCTCTCGCACATAGGAATACACTCTCTTTGAACAAGAGACTTATATCTGCTTTTGAATTGAGCTTCATACACTTGCTGGGAAAAATTCAGCTCAGAGGGTGTATTTTGAAATAGTAGTTTCTTGGGCACTGAACCATTCATTTCCGAAAAGGATAGAGCCAGTTCTTTGTACCTGCTGACAAGACAAAGGAATCAGTGCTGCTGCTGCTAAGTTATGTGAGGACAGGCTGTAGTGTTGGCAAGTGTTGACTCTGGCTGGTGGAAAACCCAGTTCTGCTGGGCCTCTCGTCCTTACCAGAAGCAACACATTGGCCTCACTGGTTTTGTCTGTACTTTTACTATATAAATGAATGATTATTATGTTCTCTCTGGCTTAGATACCAAACAAAAATGAAGGAAATGCTGCATTCAGCTGAGAATGTGTAGATAATCTTCATGTCTGAAGTGTGAAAGAACTGGCACAGAAAATTGTAGGTCTGGCAGAAAAGTTTGGGGTTTCTGTTATAAGTACCTTATATTGGAGAATTAATTTTTCTCAAGAAAAGAAGACATAAGAGACCTGAAGTATCTATGGCCTAACAGTAATAATGGATAGAGCAGGGTGAGAAAGAAAACAGTGTTGTTCCAAGCGTGGTTGTACAAACACTGGCCATGAGCTTAGATTGAGAATGAGAAGAAAGCCTTTCTCTCCAGAGGGCTGAGCTGCTGAGGCAGCCTTCGCATAGGGAAGGAGCAGGAGCCACTTTTAAGGCTCAGAGTTGAGGCTAAATGTCATGTGGTTGGGTGAAATGCAGGCCATGGGGTTGGCTGTACTTTTAATCTCGTTAAATATTGTTCTTTTAGGTTTCATCTTTACATTCGTAAATACGTGATATTGAATTTGTATTTTGCACTCTGTGAGTCTTAGAGTGAGTCTGTGAGACTCTGGACAAGGCAGCTACAGATGTGATGGTTACTTACACACTTAATAACAATTTGGAGTATTGCATAACAGCTAGTAAAAAAAATTCATGTCCAAAGTCTAATTTTATAGTGGAAAACAACTAGAAATGAGATTTATAGATGGTGGGTAGCTATCTAGTATCTCTTAGTGGATGTGGAGAGTCTGTTCAGTTCTTCCTTCAGAAGTGGTGAGCTTTTCATTGGTGGTGGGGAGGATGAAAGGAAAGGCCTTTATGCATCTGAAAGAGGTGGTGGAACAATCCACATCTGGAACCTGGACAGTCTCTAGAAGTGTGGTATTAAATCGTTAGATGGTTTGTCTTGATGTGGGAGTTTTGCAAGTGCACATCCAGGAATCCTCTCTTTCCTCACCTCCATGCTCTGCTAACTGGTAACTACCAGATATGATTTTGAGAACACAGCATTCCCAGGAAATATGCTTTGTATTTTATCCTGTGGTGTTCATTTGTATATATTTTTAGTTCAGTGTAAAAAAAAAAAACCAGCATAATAACTTACCTACTCTTTAAGGGAAATTTCTACTGTCCTCTATGACCATCATTATTATTAACATCACAGCTTTCTAATTGATGTAATGATTTTTTTTTCCATGTATTTCCTTTTCCAGGCCTGTTATATGATAGAAAAATGTAGGTGGTATGTTTTTTCATCTTAAACAAAGATTATCTGTTGGCTTCTTGAAATGGTCCTCTGGTTGGAGTATATAAAATTGAAACTTCATCCAAGTAGTTTTCTTTGAAATAAGGGTAAAACTGCAGAAGTTGTATGTCAGCAAACAGTATCTTGAGAATTCTTCAACTGGAGTGGAATCAGTTTAGTTATTGTTTGCCTCAGAGGTGGCCCAAGTGTGTGGCACAAAGACCTGGTAGATCACAGATCTCTTTGAAAGCCTCTCATTCATAGCACTGGATGTGGCACGCTGATGTTTTTGGAAGTGTTCATTTGGCTGAACTGGTTTTGGGTTTCAGACTCAAGAAATCTTTAAATTAATCTCAGAAGTTCAGAAAAATTTTAACAATAGTAAATATCTGCTAGTTCTGAGGTTTTAAGAATTAGATGGCTCCTTCTGAGCACTGGTAGCATCATGTTTAGTTATCTGATTATTTGTATTTGCAGCATGGTTTTGTGGGAATTAGTGAGCTCTGAAATGTACTGTGAAGATCTGTTTCTTGATTATAAGACAGTTTAATTGCAAAAATCTTATTGCCAAATTTCATTGATGCTATTTCTTAATATGTCCCAGGACAGGTATATTAATTTTGTGCTGTTAAAGTGTGATTGAAAACCAGTATAGAATTTTTTTCAAGAAGACTCTAGCTTTGTCTTTTTTTGAAGAGTGGGTTGAAATAGTTAAACTTTGAAGCAGGTGACTATAGCTGATTAAAAGTTTTCTTCAAAACCTCAGTTGTCCAAAATATTTATTCTTCCTGTTTTGGCTGGTAAGTACTAACAATGGGATTTTGTTTCTGCTTGTGCATCAGAATGGCAATGAACTATTTCATCTGGATGAAAAAAAAATTTAAAAACACCATTATTTTTCTTGTTAAGTGGACTTTAGAGAAGGGAATGCATGAGGATTTTGTAGCATCCCAGACCCCTGAAACTCCATTACAATGCGTTTATCCTTGGCTTAATGTATCAATCACTGTTTATGGTGCACTGATTTGGGAGGTATGGGCTGTGGTCTGACTGGCAGGGAGGCACATCCCTTGGCAAGAACCAATGGATCCTGGTGGATCCTGGTGGACTGAAACATAAAAACCTGGGGTGCGAGCTTGCACAATGGTCACTACCTGACACGCTTGCCCTGTGATCAGAGGCTCAGGGAGCAGGACTTGACCAGCCTGGGGAAGGGAAGACTTCAGGGGACTTGACAGCATCCCCAGTACCTGTGAGGAGATGGAGCCAGGCTCTGCACAAGGATTCAGTTGAAGGTTGAGAGGTAACAGGCACAAGCTGAAATGAGAGTTTCAGACTCGATGTAAAGAGGAAAAAAAAAAATCATTTTGAGGATAACAGAGTATTGGAAGAGGTTGCCCAAAATCCTTGATAGTTTTAAAAACCCGACTGCAAGAAAAGCTCCAAGCAAGAAGTTCCTCAGTTTGGTGTGGCCTGTACTTAGAACAGAAGTTGGATTTAGAGATCTCCTGATGTTGCTTCCAACACGAATGACCCTAGGGTTGTACAAGGTGAATAGGCAACAAAGATCAATTTGATCCTGCTTTTGCAGTGTTGTAGAAAAACAGTTCTGGAAGAGTGGCATTGCCTCAGCCTTTGCCTGGCAGGCCCCTGCAGCGGGAGAATGAAGCACTTGTTTCACATCCAGGATAACCATCTCTGCTCTGCTGGGGAGGAGTTTGCTCTTAGGTGGGAGCTCTCAGTGAGCTGGTCACTGTGACCTGTCTAGACCGTGGTGATTTAATACAGCTGTCTGGATCCCTCTGCCTTTGTAGATGCATGTTAACTCATGACATCCTAAAACAAATGATTTTTGCTTACCTCCATGTAACCTTGCTGTGAGGGATTTCTAAAATGCAGCCCATCAGTTTGGTTTGGCAGTTGTTAGAGTGTAGAAAATAAGTGTGTAAAGACTTTATTTGAACCCCACTCTGGAATAGGTGTCACTGGTACCCATTAGCTTTTCATATATGTGACTTGGCTGTTGCTTCTATACTTAGGTTTTAGAGTTTCTTCTCTCCTTCTTCAGAATTCCATCCACATGATAATTCAGTTTTTATTCTCTATAGTACTCTTTAGAGAAATTCATCCAAAGGAAAATAGTTCAAACATCAGAATTTCCTAGAAGCCCTGTTGCTTTTGATACACAGAAAAACAAATCACAGTAGCAGCACAAATTTGGACACTTAAAGTAGTTTTCCTAGAAAATAAAACTTTATTGTGCACAGCATTCTTAGACGAAGGTTTTTGAAGGAAGCTTTTAACTTTAGTAGATGTTGATTTACTGCATTCTGCATTTCTTCATCTGCAGTTTGATGCCATTTGCTGGTTGCATGAACTGAGAAAAGTGCCCATGTGTGAGAGGAATGGGGAGTGTGGTGAACTTTAAAATCATATATTGGATAATTTGATACTTTTCAAAGGCCTAGTTCCAACCTAAATCTTTGTGGTATGTAATGGTACCCAAAATGTTCATGTATTGTAGGATGTTTTGGATTCTACATTTAAGACACTAGAAAAGGATCTGATTTTCAGAGGATGGATGTTACAGTTATGAAAATTAAGCCCTTTAAAATGTCACATGCCCAAACCCCTCCCCCAATCACCATCTGTGTTGTAATAAATTAAGCCTTGACTACGTAGTGCAGTCTGAGAATAGGAAGTGTGAGAATCATCATGGTAGTGATTCAGACCATTACTACAAGAGAGTGGCCTAATCAAATTGCTTTGTTGGGCAGGAAAGGACAGGACCTAAACACTAAAATGGAAAACAACTCATGATTGTCTTCCAAAACCCAAGATTTCACTGCTGTTAACACCTGCTCCAAACATTGAAAGAAGTAATAGGTTGAAAAGAAAGTATCACCACCTTTCTATCTTAGTACATTTCAAAGACACTTTTAAATTCGTATTAAAATACTTTATAATCACATCAATTTATTAATGAGAAGTAATTAGGTTTTCCAGTTTTAGAGACATTAGTCACAGAAGTCACATATCCCAGAGAATATGGACCAGGACTTCTTACATATGGCAAAAACATGGTGCTGCCTTTGTGGAAATGGTGCTTTCCCTGTCTTCTTTTGTATTAGTTAATAGAAACCCTCCTTGAAAGAAAAAGGATACTCATCAAAGAACGTTTTATGAAACAGAAAAAGAGAACTCATAAACCCTGTTGGATTCCAAGAGTTATTACATTTTACATCATATACAGTTTATTTTTCCAGATGCCACAGTTAAAAATAATGTATTTTTAATATTACTTGAAGGATTCTACAGATTCATAATAGCACGTGACATGTTAATATCCTCTGTGACATCCTACTGGTCATATCCAACTGTGATAAACAGTTGTATGTGCTATAAAAGTGACATCTATTATAACAATAAGGATAATGCTAAAGGATACAAAAAATCTCTTAAATTTTTAAAGACTGTTACAAATCTTGAATGTTAATTTGAAGAAAAAAGCACATGCTAATGCTAAGTTTATGCCTTCAGTTAATAGTCCTTTATTCCTTCAGGAAAAAAAAAAACCAAGCAGCTATACTTTAAATGAATTTAATGAACTGCAAAGACTGACATTTTCACTATAAAAGTCACACTTCATTTAATGAAGTAGTTAAATATTGATGCTATATTAAAATACAGGCTGAATAAAAACGACAATATGGTTTTCAAAATAAGAATTTGAGCTGTGTTTTTTCTTGTTATATTGAAAATTTCATGAACTGAGAAAAGGGAAATACAGCAGAATAGTTCCATAATAAACACAAGGCCCTTTGTTGAAATAACATTAAAGTTGAAATACCCAAACCTGTAAAAGTAGGGAAATCAAGTCACCATACTCTTAACTCAGCATCTTTGGGCTTAAACATTGAATGTTTAAATGAATAGAACTAACAGTATTTTCTAAAATTTTCAAAAATTCTTGGAAACAAAGACATATTGTAACCTGTGCTACAGGTGTCACAAAAAAGGCCCAGCCATGTGTTTACCCAGGATCAATAGTTATATCATGATATTGTTTGATCTTAATTCAAAGTAAGTGTGTTTTAAGTGCTACGATTTTGATGGCAATATTCTGGCACAACTGTTGCCTGTGTTGTGGCTTCCACATGTTTCAGTTGATACAGTTTGTATTTTTAACTTAATTTTTATACCTGCACTTTCACCATAACATTGACAGTGGATAAAGGAATGTTGCTGACAAACATGGCTGGGGTGTTTCCCAGCTCCAACACTTATATGACGGTAAGGGAAAAAGAAAACAAGAATGAATCTTACCACAGATGTGAATGGGACCAATGATTGAGTGATGGTATGATTGTCTTCACTTTGATGGATTGAATTATGTTGTAATGTACTTCATAAAGCTGTACCAATTCTGACATCAGGCTTCTGTGTACAGTAAAGCACTGCGGATGACATCTTTGGCTCATTGAAGTCAATGGCAAAACTCACATTAATTTCAGCCGTCTGTAATTTCATTCTTAGTAGCTGACTTAAAAAACAATGGCAAATTGATTTAGTACATTTTTTTTCCCTTTGGGAAAGAGCTCTATTCCATGTAAAATGATTTGTCTTTTGACTTTCATGCTCTCACTCTGAAAATATGAATTTGAATTCAGGATAAATACAGTTTGATTTCCTTCCCATACCTATGAGCATGTAAACACCAAAACGGATAAAAGAAAGTGGAGCTATTTTGGAAGTGGTAGGTTGTATGTATAGTTATGTACACAATTGCTAATTGAAACTGATGATGAGGAAGGCAATTTTCCAGTGGATGACTGTTGAATTCTTTCTGTGATTAACAGCTATCAGGTGTGGTCTTTACATGTGTTAGTGAAAATCTGGTTTAGGTGTCTGGGGTTTTTTTTTCTGCTTACATGCAAGCAGTTTTTTCTTTAAAACAAAAACAAAGAAAACATTGGAATCTGAAGAACTAGTTACATAATGAATTTGTTTTGGGAATACATGCTGTATTTGTATTTATGATAGTGATCTTCAAATTCTTCATAAGATGCTAAATCAGCATCTGTTTGTACAGTTATGTGACCTGGTATTTTGGCACAGCAGGCTCTGAAACATGAGCTACCTAATAGAACATAAAATTTTGTAGGCTATTACATAAAATCAGCAAAATTTACCCAGAATTAATAGAGCATTGAAAATTTCTTCCTCCTCTAGACATCCTTCCAGAAAAAGGAGGGAAATGGATGTCAAATACATGTTTATGCTCTTCATTGTCCTGAAGTAGTTCAGATTCTGCAATAGCTGTGGCTCTTGGTGGCTGATCTGCTTCCTGCCTAAGGCAGTGATCCTAAGGAATAGAAAAGGGTAAAGCACAGCCCCAAAGAGGAGCCTTTGCTGACGTTTAGGAATCTGTGTCTTGATGTAGGTAAGTCGTCAATTAAGAATTGTAAAAGGTACTTGAGAAGGTATTTCTATACTGCAGAAATTCAATAGTTATGTATTAGAATCATAACAGTAAAACTGTGGCAGTGCTGCTGTCTTTAACGGTTGTATGGGGAAAATGTTTTATTAAACACTAATTTCACTAGTTATTTAAGAAGTAGCTGGCTTTGCACACATTAATCTCTTTTTCTTTTTAATTCAAGGTTGATGGTCTAGGTCTTACACATTGTATTTATGAATAGGGCACTCAATAACTATGCAAAATATCTATTTCTCTCATGGGAATCTGTGCTTTGATATATCCTGATCCTTATTAAATTTAAACAGGATCAAATTTATACAGCTTTGGCAGAGATTTATTAAAATACACTGAGTGGACAGCTTGTGGGAGTGCAGTGTGCTGTAGTAACATATGCCTCTTACCAGAGAATAGTAATTATTGAGAATCAAATAAATCTGTAGGAGGTTAAGTATATATGGAAAAGATATCAATTGTAGTTTTCTACAAGCAGACACAAGTACTGTCTGAAGATTTGTTGCTGTATAAAGAAGTGAACCACCCTTATAAAACCCTAAATATTCAAAATGTCATTTACCAACAAAGCTAATGTTCATCCAGTCTTCAAGAAATGTTAATGACATTTGCTCAGTAGCATTAAATTCATTATTTAATGCTCTTCATCTGCATAAGCAGCTATTCACATTTATACCAAAGATTTATGAAAGGTAATTGAAAACTGCTTGTTACAAAATTCTGTAAATTTCTTTTTGTAATCAGAGTCATCATGTCCTTGGAAAGGAAAATACAGAATAATGGTTGCAGATTAAATAAAGACAAAATAAAGTTAAAATATATTATATCAGATCTTTCATTCATCCAGAGTTCAGCATTGGTTTGTTTAAGGTTAGATTTAAATTATTCTATGTGATAATTTTACTAGGCTGAGAATTGAAAAGTTGATAGGTGTGCCAGGAAGAGGAGTAACTTTTGGCATAACTTTGGGTTTGATAAAGCTCCTGTTGTTTTGTGATAAAATTCTTTGAAATTTCAAAGCTTGAGACGTGTAGAAGTGGTGATTTTTCTCATTAAAATTGAAAAAAGACAAACCAACCAGCAGTGGGTAGGTATGAGGGCAAAACCAAATACTCTATCCATCTTCACTGCTACTGTGAAAAAGATTCCTGTTTATGGTTAAAGACAGGAGAATTTGGTGGAATGCATTCTAGTCTGTGAGTCATGGGGATGTTGTGCACTGCTCTGAAAAACACAGCAGGCAGGGGGCTTGGGTCTTTCATGGTTTGGTTCTTCCAAACAAATTTCCTTTGGAAGGCCACAGAAAAGGTTTCTTTGATGCCCCCCTGGTTCCTTCAGTTACATGTGGAGTTTGCTACCTTGTTGTCCATCAGTCTTCTGTACTGATTAATTCAATCTAAAATAGGTTTGCTTTTGAAGGAGTAGTTGAAAATCTGTAGTTTTTGTACTTTAGTAATTTGTAATAAGCCATTTCCCTAATTTTTATGGGTTAGGGATGTTTGAAAGCCAGCAGTATCCAAGTAGACAGTTCTGGATGTGCATGGGTGTGATGCAGCACTAAAGTGACCTTCGGGCTCTGGGCTTTGCTAGCAACGGTTTAAGTGAATAGAACTTCATTTGGACTATTCTACTTCCATTTCTCCCTGTGGCATGAAAGATATGGAGTAATTTCAGCAGGAAATGTATTTCTCAGGGCTTATTGTGTTAAGACAGTGACTTTTTTAAAGAAAATGCATTTAGATAGAGATTAAATTTGATTTAAAACTACTACCATCAGAATTCCTCTGCATTTTATTATGAACATCTAGTGAAAGCTGTCTAGTTTCTTGGTAAGAAATTTAAAAGATATTAATTTTGGAAAACTTTTTGTAAGTCTTTATACTTGAACAACTGTATCTTTTTTAAAAAAAATCACTTATTCACATTGATGTGGATGTGATATAAATCTAGCTCACTCCTTATCAAATTCATGGTAGTTCTTTTATTAGTCTTTTGTCCTGTTCTTCTTTCATCCTATGTTTCCAAATGGAGTTCAAGATTTTTCTAAATAAACTCATGAAACTTGATTACTTCAAGCTAGGAAGTGTATTCTCTTAAAATAACACATGTTCTGTTTCTGTCCTTTACTATAGGAGAAGAAACACTGTGTGTTTGTTAAAAGAAAAGTCAGGGCATTTGGGTTCCAATGCATTTCAGTTACCACATGGCTGTGTGACCTTGGGCATTGTTTGTGGTGCCTGTCCCTCACTGACTTGTTCTCTGAGAGTAGAGATGTGATGATGATGATATATAGGGACCTCCTGGTAGTGCTCTGAAGCTCAGTTCCTGGCTGTTGTGTTGGCCTCTGCAGGCATTTCTATACTTTCATGCATATTATAACTGTGCATAATATATTTTGGCATAGATGAGGTATATATGTATATATGGTGTGTATCAGCAGGTTTCACCACAATCCTGTATAATTATAGTTCACAAGAATGACACTACTGAGATTTTTGTTTCCATTTGTGATTATAGTAGAATAAAGGTGTAAGAAGTAGGAGCAAATTCTTTTTCTTAAGTCCACAGGTGTTTTGACTCAGAACATTTATTTCCGTGGAAAATTTTCATGTTTAAGTCTGTATGGAGTCAAGAAATTGTGAAAGAAAACTGGGAATCAAATGTGATGCAGCCCAAAGAAAATGTTAGTCTCATCTGTTAAATATTTATAAGTCATGCTCTTTATTGTCTAAGCCAATTAAAGAAAACACAATGTTTTTGCAATTGATTCTTTTTGTGTTTTCTTTGAAATACACTAATTTCCTTGGGTGCAATATATATTTGTGTGCTTATAAACAGACATAAAACAGTTTCTATCTTAAGCACAGGAAATTTATTTTTATAAAAGATAGCTTTATTTGTTAATGGAGAGTAGCCACATTACACTGGTTTGTATTTACTTTTATTAAATCTGATATGTGATACAAAAAATTTTAAATATTCCAGGGTTTAAACTCTTTTATAAGGACACTCATCTTTTGAAATTATTTCCTCTTTTAATGTCTGAAATCAAACATATAGAGACAAGCTATTAGGCTATGAATTTATTCATTTATCACAGTAAATCAGGTTGGCACGGTGGCTTATAGAAGATCTTCATCTATATTGGTATCTTCAGGGTCAAACAGTCATATTGCTTCTTACTTTGAATTGTTGCTACTGGCTATATGCTCTACTACAGGCCCTGAAAGAGGGGAAGATTTGTGATTGTATTGAGGGGATTATTAAGGATTTTAAAAAAGGTACTTTTGTATTTTTCACTAAAATTTCTCTTGACTACAATAGTTAGATGTTTTGTATAATGAAACAAAAAAATTTGGAGATGTAAAACAATTTATGTAATTTATGTATGTCATGGGTTTGTGTATGTTCTGTGAAGACAGTGTAAGCTAAAGGCAATAGCCTTGTGCTGTTGGAAGACAGCTAAATAATTGTTCTGAAATGTCAGTGGCTGTGACATTCTAAAAACACTGACTTTCTCTTGAGTGATGTCTATTTCATCTCAGATTCAAAATGATTAATTAACAATGCTGAGCTAGTGAAAGTTTTAATTTGAAGATAACATGAGGTACAAGATATTAATTGCTCCAAAGATAACATGCTAATTAAAAGGTTTATGCACAGTCATCTAAGGTTAACTGTGCATTGAAATACTTGGAATAGAAACCTAATTATAATCTTGTATCTGAATGCTGCATTTTTTGCAAAGGTAGCATCTTTTGCGCTTTCTGATTTGCTTTTCCTGAGGAAGAATTCTTTGTGCAATGTTCCTTTTGCAGTGGAGGTAGTTCAGAAAGGAAACAGGCATTGTGAGCCAAGGATTTAGAGAAATATAAATAGTTCTGTGTTGAGTATTAGTTCCAAATGCAGTTGGGAAGATTGTCTCCAAATAAGTCACTTTCAAAGAGAAAACACAAACTTCTCACATCTTGAAACAAGGGAGTTGTTTTTACCTGTTAGAGTCTTCTTACTTACATAGAGGAGTCTGTCTGGAGTCTGTCTCCTGGGCCAAGCTCTGTCTCATTCTCTTAGCAAAAAAGGGAAGGAGAGAAATGCAACTCCTGTGGCTCTCCTATGATTTATTCTGTTTCAGTGCAATTTTCCAGCACAGCAGTTTCTACCGTTCCTTCCTCTGTCCTCAGCAACCTTTTGAAAATCTCAGTGTCACCTTGTCCAGCTCACAGGAGTGAAGGGAAAGCTCCTGGCCCTCGCAAGCTTTGGCTTTCATCTGCAGGAAGGTGGCATGTTGGAGCTGGTCCTGGCTCGAGGAGAGCCACTTGTGCCAGGAGTCACATAAATAGATAACACGTCATGCAAGTGTCATGGCTTGGACACAAACACTATGTCACACTGAACATGCATGACCTTTTATGTGTTCTCCTTGCAGGGCTATGCTGTGGAAATAGACCTTTTTGTTCTTCCTAGATTAAAATAAAGCCAGCAACTTCACACCAGAATAAAACTAAGTGGTAGTGAAGTGAGTTTGGAATTCTTACCTGCATGAAGTAATGGCTCTGGACATTGACTGTGATCTCACACCAGTGTTAACATTCATTCTTTGTTGGCTCGAAGGGAGCAGCCATTCTTAAGCTCTATAAACTATTTATAACACTCACTAACTCAAAGTGCAGAGGTAGTATCACTTTTATTGTAAATCATCAAGGTGAATAATGGAAAAAAGTCTCTGTTCAAGAGAATTAAGCAAATATTTAAAGAACATAAATCTTCAGTCTTGGCTTTCTCTGGTGCTACCATGGGCAGCAGGAGCAATTGCTGCTCTGTGCATATGTATATATGTATGGGAAGATATTCAATTGCACATGAATACTGCATGTACAGATAAAATAGCTTCATATCCCTAATATTCTGCATTGCACAGTCATCCTTGTACTAGGGAAAAAAAAAAGAAGTCTTAACTTACTTGAGTCAGACAAATCAGTTACCACAATAAAATCCATCAGTTGCTTCTTATGAGTGCTGGTTCTGCAGGGCAAGAGCAAATTAACCAAATAATTTTTCTGTCATCTAGAAACCTAATGGTTTAGAAGTTTATATCCTAGTGTATTGGACTGAGGTCTAGAGAGAATTTGTCTAAATCCAAAAGTATGAGCTTTAAAATTCTCTGCTTCAGTGTTCTTTTCCTTTTTCCCTTAAGTCCATAGGAACCTGTCATTTTTCTCAAAAGTCTTTATACTAAGGAAAAGTTTGTGTGTTCTACAGGTAGCCAGCAATGCCACCATTTATCCTTATTCTTAGGGATTTTGCTGCTTTTGGCTTATTCACTTTGCCTTTGGAACCAGAGTCCTTTAAGTTTTCCTACTTAACATTTTAGCGTTACCTAAAATCCATACCCTGTGATGTTAGAAATGTTACTGTTTTCATTAATTGCTCAGGGCCAAGAGTTACAGAGAACTTAAGTAACTTGATCAAGGTCATGCAGACTCAGGTGGCAGAACTAGGAATTGCGCATGTATTTCCTAGCTGTAATTCCATCCTTCCTCTCCTAGAGAGTGTTTCTTAGCAAGATGTAGAAATCTACAGGTAGCTCCACTGAGACTAATGTTAAATGTGTATCAGTGGCTTCCAGGGAAGAAATTAAAAAGCTGCTTTGGACTGTAATCAGTAAAAGTCCCCAGGCTGGTTACAGTTCCCTGGGCTCAGGAGATTGCACGGTGGTGTTAAAACTACTTCCCTCTGTCCCTTGACGTGGGTTGGGGTTTTACTGGGTTACCCCATTTGTGTCTGTGAAGCCTCTCTAACTCTTCAGGGAATCGTGTTCAAGAAGTAAATAAAAGAATCTGTCTTCCAAGAGTAGTGATTCCAAATCAGTCCTAACAGATGTGAGAGTATTTCTTGTGCCAGAAAAATTAAAAATGCACAGGAATATGTTCCTGTTGGTTATTGCTCAGGGACAGAAACACTTTCAGATATGATTTTAACTTAAATGGCATTTACCATTGTTAAAAGAAGAAAAGCTCAAAATGAGCATACATAGACATACAGATTCAAATTAGCAAAGTTATGTAGGGTGTCTCATAGGGTATTTGTACTTTTAGTAAAGTGCATTTACTTGGTCTGGACATATTTTAGCTTCTCTTAATATTCTTTTTCTTTTCTGCTTTCAAGAGCAAACCTCAGCATCTAATAAGTTGCAAATTCATTTCCTCCAAAATGAAAAGAGAGCTGAACAACCATTTTTTTGTTGAAGCGGTAAAAGACAAAGATATTACCCTTTGAAAATCAAATCTGTAGTTTGGTTTTTTTTCTTATGTAGATTTCAAAATACACTAAGCCCTATTGGAAAAGGTAATGTTTGTGAACGTTTTCCTGAAAAAATGTGTGTTCTACTTCACATTGCATTACATTAATTTCTTGGCGTTCAAAATACCGCTTTTTTTTTTTTTCAAAGCAGCTTATTTGTAGCATCTGGACTTTTAAAAATCATTCATATTTCATAGTCTAGGGCCTTTTCAGTCTGGATGAAGATGTCTGGGCATCAAAAGCTTGGTATGGTTGGTGCTTCAGTTCACCAGATGCCTTAATTTTCCATCACTCACATTGATTTGTTGGGGTTTTTTTTTAACAGAGTGGTTGTAAGTAATAAAGATCCTCTTCTGTAGACAGTACTTACCATCTTCGCTACAGAAATGAGTGTAATGACTTTTGGAACAGAATGCTGAAAGTTCTTATTTGAGTGGAATGGGCTGAATTGTCCTATCCCATTGAGCAAGTGATGGTGAACACATTGTCCAGTGGTGTGACAAATTCCAGGTTTTGAAAATAGAGCCTATAGGGCAATTTACTTGATTGTGGTAACAGCAGAAGGTAAGATAGTTACTTAACGGCTCAGTCTTTCAGTATTTCACAGAGGTTATTATTTTGGAGTAATTAATTATCCCAGAGATCATTATTTCATTGCAGCAGAAGTTCACATTGGAAAATTTGGGAGATGATGCTTCAAGGAGTTACTGTCTTGGCAAATCATAAACAGGTGTTTTGGTTCAGAGCTGGCAGTTGTGCTGCATGAAGACACCAGTCCAATTCCCTGTTAACAGACCATTCAAGGGATAAAGGACCTTTTCTAGCAGTTTTTGATCAGCTCCCTCTAAAGGGAAGTGCTGTTATGAGTATTACTGAAAACAATATGTCAGTGACAGCCCTGGAAATGATCACCAGCAACTCCTAGCACGGCGTGTCATGTCAGGAGTATTACAGCCAGTGTTAGGTAGAAAAAAATCTATCTGAGAACAGTTTAAACAAGCTGTAGCAAGAGCTAAGGCAAATTAAGCTACTACAATAAATGAGGAGGAGATGCTCGGTGAAATTATATCCTGAGGACAACTTGGTTCAGATGCAAATATATTGCTGCCTCTAAAGGGAAGCAGTGTGGGGTTTTTAAAATTTTGTTTAAGTGTAATAAACATTTGGCTTAACTAACTGGTTTGGCAATTCAGGGCTGATTATTGGGGAGGAAAAAAAGGAGCATGAATTTTTAAGTCTCATTGTTACAACTCAGCTGTGTAGACAGAAGGTGTTTACGTGGAATACATCATCATTGCTACTCTTGGGGAGTGCAGCAATGCCTGCCTGCAAGCAGTTGAAATAGTGGACAAACAATTGTCAAAATCTGGGCTTCTTTAAGCCATACCTGTGAATGAGTGTGATGCAGACGGGCTGAATTCTCTCTTCCTCGTAGCCCAGGTTGTTCCAAGCATACTGAACATAAAACTTGGAAAGAATTCTTTCCTTTGCAGGAACTGGAAACATGCTAGGTATAGCTCTTATGAAAGTCAATGACTTTCTAGGCACAATGCTATGAAAGTGCTTAAATTGTGAATGTGTCCATTGAAGTCTTTCCTTGCAGGCTTTTTTATTGCTGCACATTTCATAACTGATTGGGTTCAGTGTCATAATGCGGTATCACTGTATTTGTTAAAAGAGTCAACGTGTAAAAGGCCAATTTTGAGGAAGGGAAGGCTGTAGCTGTGCATACATAATGGTTTGAAAGTCCAAGACTGCATCATATGTGCAGTTTGTTCTGACAGAAGTTAGTATTCACTAGGTGATTAGGTTGCCTTCTCCCTTGAATGTGCTACTTTTTCCTTCTAATGTTATAGTTACTATTAAATGCTTTCCTAATGACCCCTTCTGATGCCCTGCTAGCATATCAAGCAGCTCTATAAGTCCACTTTAGGTGTAAATGAGTTTTCTGTGGTTTTTCTCCTTGATGTCAGCTCATGTATTGTAATGATAAAGAGGAAGGGAAAAGCCATGACAGCTTAAGTTTTCTCCTACTTTGTACTGAACAGTGCTTAAAACATTTTACAGAAGGGACAAGAAAACTTACTCCTTTATTTGTACTTGATTTTTCTATTGCAATAGCTGTGTTGGGAGGGGACTTCAAGGGTCTTAATTTTAATGTTTTCTCCAACAGTAAGAATTTATCTCTTTGAATTTTGTGGAATTATTGTAATAACTTCACTTCTTGTTTAAAATTTCAAATTTTTGCCATTGTTATAACCCTTGCTAATGAAAAATGCCCATTAAAGTGTCACAAATATTTTAAATGCGTATTCATGCTGTGCTTGAAATCCTGCACATCATTTTCTTAACTAAGCCATTAGCAATGATATATACTGTTACTTTGCAAATCTTCGCTTCAGCAATTTGTACATGTCAAATTTAACCACTACACAATACCTAGGAGTAATAAAACCATCTTGAGCTTAGGTTGTCTGTACACACAGCTCTCAGTATCTCTTTTGACACTTGATAGCAATCATGCTGCTAGATATGTTTTTCACTGTATAATGCAGAACACAGGTCACCTATTCTAATCATGGCTTCTCAGAACACAAATCCATTAACCTCTAGTGATAACCCTGCTGCAAAGACTCGACATAAACAATGCTGCACTGTGAATGATAGAGTTCATGACTGAACTGCATTTCAAGGGGCATTCTGAATAAAGTTAAGAAAGTAGCTCAGAAAAAAAGTTCATGAAATCTAAGATGAGTTGACTGTGGTCAAGGCACAACTGCTTACTGAAATTTCCACTCAGAGAAGGACTAATTCCAGCTAGAATATTGTGCTAATGTGTGCTTATCCTAACTCAATATAGAATGCTTTTACTTGATTTTCTGAAGGTCTTTAGCAAATATTTTTACAGGTTGCTTCAGTGTCACTCAGTCTTGAAGAATTGAAGAGCTTCTTCATTACCAAGAGCCAGGAAATAATTCTGGCATGACAGATGATGGTGTTGGTAAAGCTGACATTATCACAGCACATTGTCATCACTTTCAGCACACATCAGTTGAGATGAAAGTATGCTTCACTTCTTTGACTCTGGTTCTTGGAATATCTATTGTTTGCTTGATTTTTTACCCCCTCAACTCCAACAGATAGGAATTCTCCCTATATACATATGTATGGCTTCTTGAAAGCAGATTAAGTTTTGATGCTTTTTTTCTTAGGTCTTCAGAGACCTAAGGATAGTTTCCCTGGCATACCATAGACTTTCATGTACGTTGTATCTCTTGCTATACATGGGAGCTGTGTTGAGATCTCTCTCGCTTGTTTTTGTTAAGTTCTTTGAAGATTGCCTCAGGCCTCTCTTTTTCATTGTTTAGTGTTCTGATTTTTCTAGCTCCAAACCTTGGCAAAACAATTGTTTTAATCTTGTCACTATCAGGCCCCCTTCAGGAACTTAGAGTAAAATATTGAAAAGTCATTGTCATCCTGTAAACAGAGACTCCCTTTAGAGAAGTTTGTTTCATTATTACCTTGATATTAATCTTTTGGAGGAAGTCACCTCAGACAAAGAGAATTGTCAGATTGTGGGTGATTTTGAGAACCATTGGATCTACAAGCTCATCTTTCCAAGTTGCTTTGTGTAGAGAATCAACTCTCTGCACAGCTATAGACTGACCCACTTGTGAAAATCCCTTGTGAAGATCTCTGTCATCACAGAGACATTTGTTCATTCTTGAGAATAATCTGTTCATTCAGAGAAAATGACCGAGGCCATGTCATCAGTGAAGGAAATGTGACAAACTCTGAACTTGGAATTGATGCAGAGCAACTGAAATCTTCAGCATCTCAGACAAGCAAGAGAGAGCCCATCCCATTTTTTTCTTTCCAAAGAGAGGCTCAGTGTGTGTTGATAAAAGCATTTGCAGTCACAGATGATAAAGCAGGTAATACCAATACAATGTAATACTGGCTCAGGTGAAACCTAATGCCACTGATGGCTTTCTTGTGAATTGTCCATGTCTCAGAGAAGCCTGGTGAAAGTCTTGCCAGGGATTGTTGTGCACTTGCTCTAATGCTGATATAGGAACATGTAATAGTGATTACAAAGAAGCTGAGATCAGCATTCCAGTTTAGACTCAAGCATTCCTGATATTGTGCATGGAAGCACAACCCTTATCAGCAATTAGTTACTACCTGTAATGTGTTCTGTGGTCAAGAAATTAAAATGTATCTACCATAAATACACCTATATGAGGTCTTGATTTTAAATGGCACATCTCCCAGTAGTTTTTCTTGTCCATACTTTTGGGAATATTTTCAGGTTTTCAGCAAAGTTTCTTGTATTTGCAGAACCCATTGAAATTATGACAGAGAATAAGATGTTTGATTGCTTTTAAAAAGAAAAGTAAAAATTTTAGTGGTGTAAATCCAGCTTAGCATGACTGAGTACCTGTCCATTAAAGGACCCTATTTGGTTTGTATAAAAGTCATGTCTGTTCATGTTTTGTTGATCACAGTGAAATCCATATCAAACCTGTATCAGGAGTACCTATTTTTTGTTTGATTCTGCAGTCTTTACTTGAATCCAGCAATGCTTTCCTGGATGAGTAAGTTCCTGGTGTGCTTAGCAGCTGCATGGAACCACTCATGTAAGACTTGATCAACATGAAAAAGGGTTGAAAAACTTGTTGCCTAAAAGAAATCTATGTGGGTATATTTTAATTGCTACATTACCATGACAGTCTACAATATTTATAATTCTAAAGACTTCCTTGAAACAAGAAAGATAAGCAGCTTGTATGCAATAGAAAAGGAGTCAATACATCAGATGCTTGTCAGATAAACATTGCAGAACTACCCTAATGAAGGTATTGCAATTGCATGAATGTCTGAGATAGTTTTAATGTCAAAAGCTTAATGCCTTTTGGTGCTTTAAGCACCAAAGTGATCATAAAGTTATGAAGTTTTTCAAGGAAGTCGCTAAAAATCCTGTTAGGAGCTTTTTATTACACTGGCAAATTCATGTTGAATTGGTATTCATTTTCACTATTACAGAATAATCAAATTTGTGCTGTTACTCTTGAAAAAGAAAATAACAGGGGTGTAATGTGACACTGCTAATGTGATGAAGCATTCTTACTCTGCTGGGTAAAGGATGCTCTGGCTGCCTGTTCCAGCTTTCTTCAAGCAGTGTTTGAGGGGGGAGGTGGAGGGTATTCCATTTGTGGAAGGAGGTTACACACATTCTGATTTGAATGTGTAATTGTGTTTTGATGGCTGAAAGGATGATGGCTTTGCCCATTTGTGCTTCCTGCCAGGCTGTGGTTTGGTTCTGGGCTGTAAGGACATGACTGTTGCTGCCATCACACATTCAGTGCTGCAATCTCCTGCTTTAGTCATGACGAGCCCCTCATGGTTCTCTCTCCAGAAGAAATGGCTCATATATTCTTTTATGTTCATCTGATGTTTTTACCAGAAGGGAGTAAAGCTTCTAGAGTGTGTTGTTAAAAAGTACAAGCAGCCCCATAAAGGTTCAAATCTGACAGGGATGTTAGGAGGCAGGTCAAGTGACTGCCTAATGAAGATGGATGGAGAAAATTGCTGGTACAAGAATCACATGGTGGGCGCTTAGCCCAGGTTGCTGAAAGTGTGATGGAATCTCACAGCTTCATTTGTCAGTGTCATATTTGGGCTAAAAGTGAGCAGTATTGTTCTCATTTCTTCCAGATGGATAGGTCAACTTTAATATTTATTGCTCTTGTAGAACATTTGTTTGATGTATTTCCATTAGCTAGGCAATAATAGAAAAGCAGTGGAGAGAAACATAAAACAGCTCCCTTCCTCTTCAGCTGAAATATGGCATACCCTAATGTGTAAATATTTCTGAGACTGCCACAGATTTTTAAATTTTTTTATTTATTTGATGACATGATCATATATATTGAGGAGTTTTTAAAAAATAATAGAAAAAACACATTGAGGAAATATAAAATATTTGACTTTTGGTTGAGATTGTTAATCTTTTAACTTTCTGTGAGCTTATAGAGCCTTTCAGGAGAGGCTTTTGCTTAAGAATGTCAGTGACGGGGAGAGGGAGAGAGAGAAGGCACAATAACACTGTATTTGAAGGACTATTATAAGTCTGGAAGTATTCTAGTAAAATCAACTTGAAATATTGGATTTCTAAAATGGAATATAAAGATGTTTATTTCTGTCATCTTTTTTTTCTTAATTTCTGTTGTCGCTAATTACTTTCTCTATGATGGGAAAAGACTACCTAGTCTGGGTTGGTGTAGAATTTAAAATAAATAAGTGATTTAACCATTACAAAATGGTGGCTTGTAGCTGATAGTGGTACCCTGTGGTTACTGTTTATGAACTGATTTTTTTTTCGATTTATAGGAATCGGGTTCAAGGTGTTTGACATATATTACTTTATGCTGTGGAAGGAAACTTAGCTGTTTGTGAAGCAGGTGTTGTGTTAAGTGCAGTGCAAACATCCTAGCCATATGTTTCTATAATTTAAATTAATTTGGTACAGTCATACTGTTAATCTTTAGTGACTTGTTGATTGGCATTTTGCAGACATATTTCTGGAAGGCGCCCAATACCATTTTCTGTAGCCTTTCTGGCAGTAGCAGAGAGTAACATTTCCACAAATTGGAATCTTGTACAGCTCTGGGAAGGGAGCCAAGATTTAAATTAGACAATAACCTCTGCTCTGTATATAGCTTCTATTCTTCAGCTGTAGGGAAAGTGATTTGTTTAATACAGTCAGCTCTGTAGCATATAATAGACTGATATATGAGTCACTCCTTGGCAATGTGTGTTTCTTAAATTTATATAGATTGAACAACTAGTTGGTAATGTACTTAGTTACAGTTGTGCAAACAATAACTATTAGCAGAGCTGAACAGACCTGGAAAAAATTGTGTTTGCTTGGTATTTGCGGAGGATTCTGCAGAACTGTTGGATTTTAGAACAATCCTTCTCTTCAGATGCAGAGGATACAATTTCATAATCATGAGTATTCTTTGAGCTTTGGAAAATCGATAATAAAGCTAATAATAAAGCTTTTATATCAGAGTTTAATATTTTTTATGTTTTGTATATGGGCATGTGTTCTTTAAAAATGAAACTTAGCATCAGTCTGTGTTACAGCTACATAATTACATTGCAGCTCTTTTTGTTTTGCTCTTGTGTATTTTTTTCTCTCTTCATGTAAAAATCTGTTGCTGTCAATTGATACCTGTGAATGCAAAGAATTCTTTTCTTTCCAAACAGCAAGAATCTTTTCTTAAAAGGAGAGCTCTTTACACCATTCAGTTCATGTTTATTTAAAAGCTTAAAATCTTTAGAGCAAATCTCACTTTTTGTCCAACAGAAAATTGATTTTGCTAACAAAAATGGTGTGGGCCTGAAAGAGAATATTCAGAAATATGCAAATCAGTAGAGATAGAAATCTGTTTGAGCAGCTGAACAAAGCAATCAAATTTTCCTCATTGAAAGTTTATTTAGCTCTGCTGTGAACATTTTTGAACAAAATTATAAGCTACTGTTAGTGAAATACTTCTTTTTATAGGAAAAAGGGGCATTCTTTTTAAGCAGAACTATTTTTAATACTCTACATTTTTCTGCCAGGTCTTATATTTACAAAATAAAGCACATTGTAAATATTGAACAATACACAGATATATTTCCTAACAGTTTATAGTATGTGGCATATTCTGGGTGGGTTCCAAGCAGTAGTTAGTATAAATGATATGCCAGTCAAAAATATTTTTGCAACTGTAACCTGTTATAGTGCCGTCTCTTATCTGAAACATCAACGTGATATGAGCCAGATCTCTTTCCTTAAGCTTTACCTATTATATGAATAAGTTTCCTTGTCCTGAACTAATCCTGCTTCTGTCCTGGAAGCTTCTTGCTAGTGCATGACAGCAAAGTATAATTTTATCTAGAGGTTATATAAATCTTAATAATCACTGCTTCTATTAGGTCATGTGCATTTCTTTTTCCTTAGTCAGGGCTCAGTTTTACACAGAATCTATGATGTACTTCAGTGAGTAAGTCAGATTCATACATGTCCAGCATGTCCCTTCCAGGCCATCTCTCTAATGATTCAGCTTCGGTGCAAAAGCTGTTGGAAGTGAGATGAATACTTAAAATTTGACCATTTCTATTGGTAAATAAATGTGTGGTTTCACAGTGTGCCATGTTTGTCACTGGTATTAATTCAAGGTGTTCCTTCATCTTTCATCCACTCTTCATTTCTGCGCCAGGTGAAAAAGAACCCTAAATTGTGTTTACCTCCCCAAATTCTATGTTTCATTTTTTGCAGTGGGACCTGAAAAAAGTTGTATCAGCATAAGCAAAGGTGAACCAAATTACAGAGCAAATAACTAAATAAGCAAGTGGGTGGAGGTTTGAAGCATGATGCACGCTGAGATATTCTCTGGTACTTGAGGTCACTTAGCATCATTTCTGCTGGTGGCAGTGCTGACATCAGGACTTTGAGTCACTGCAGTGCCTTTTAGTTTGGTTCCCGTTGCTGCTGATATAACCATTTTCTTGTTATATGGCATATCACTGGTTTTTGGAAGCAGGAAGTGCTGTGAATCTCCTTCATTGTTGATGATGAACATTCTAAATGTTGATGACTCTTTAGATGACTGGGAACTTCTAGTGTGGGGAGTGTGTGAAATTGTCACTTTAACATTCTGATAATAAAAAAATCTATTAATGATGTTGAAGGGCTGTGATACAAGCTGAACACCATTCCATATCTTTCAAGCAAACATAGATTACTGAGCCAGTAGCATGGGTTGTGCTTCTGAGGGGAGGAAGAGACTGGAAAGGGGCCTGAGTTTCCCTAAATTTATGTTTATGAAGGAAAACATAGGAAGAGTGAACACTGTAGAAAGAGAATTTACAATGGAGAATGGTGAAGAGTTTATACTCCTTAGTCCCCCTTTCACACATGCATGGGGTACCAATATGACAAAAACTTTTTCCTTGTCTCAGAAGATGATATATTTATATGTTGACATGAAAATTGATAACCCTTTTATTTTTTTATAGTAGTTATTTTAGCTACAGCTGATATTCCATTTAGTGGAATATGGCACACCACCAGCACCACCATCTGAATCAAATGGTGCAGCCTGATTTATGTCGGCAAATAACCCTTCAGTGTTTTTCTCCCTGGTAAATACCACAGCAGGTTTCTGTTTTTCCTAGGTAATTCTTATACAAATTATTTTTTGACTTTTGATTTGATGAGAGGCATGAGGGTTGGGGGTTTGGTATGTAAATAGAAGCAGAGGGGTTTCTTACAATCAGTGCTTTGTCTGTAAGGTTGGACAAAGGTGAGGTTACAGCACTGAAGAGCTTCCTGTGTCACTTGGAATTGTCCTTGGTGGTTTCAGTGGTGCTAAGGAAGGTCCCACGTGGAAATGTGTGAAGGGTCATCACAGCATGTTACCCAGAATTTCCCATGGCTGTGTGTGAGCTTGGACAAGGACAACTGTTCCATGTTTTGGAAAGGGAGAAACCATAAGATTATGTGGGGGACAAAGGAAAGAGACCTCTTTGCTCTAAACCGTTTTACTGGTGGTCTGGAATTATGAGATTAACTTAAATTTCATATTTGCTGTTACAAGCTGGCCATTTTTTCAAAATATGAAAAAGTGGCATTTATATGGAAGTGCATAAAAATGTGTGCTTTGAATTGTTACTGGATGCTCTCAAAACCATGCTTTAGAAGATATTACAAAATATAATAAATATTTTTCTTTAGATTTTGAATATTTTTCCTTTGCTCTGTTAATCCTTCTTCAAAACTTATTTTAATCTCACTTTTCTCTTACCAGCTTTCAGTTTATCTTTTCCTTGTCTATCTCATAAGCTAATTTTTATTATCCTGCTCTGATAATCATGGCCTTACTATCCTTTTCTATGGGTCTTTATTCCACCCTTTCTCTGCCTCCTAGTACCCAGCACTTGTACAGCATTTTATACCACTTGTATATCTTCTTATTCCTCTACAAACCAGACTGTATATATTTTATTTGACAACTCACTTCTTCCATTAAAATACATTTATTGTTCTTCACCAGTTTTGAAAATACAGTTGAGCAACTTTGTTTTGATTAACAGAAGAAATCTCTTTCACTGGAAAACTGCTATAATTCCAGGGCAGATAAGGCAAGTAATTACAGGCAAAACCATTAGTGTGAGGATGGCTTGGTTTTGGGGTTTTCTAAATCTAAAATCACCAGACAATAAAATATTATCAGAAACTGTTCTAGATGCTTGTACAAATGAAGAGAAAGCAATTATTTATAATACCTTTTATTTTTTTACTGGCATTATGTTCCCATGCTTTGTTAGTATTTTCCTCTTTTGGTGGCAAATGGTGCCAGAACATCAGGTGCTTTTGCCCTGTTCCTGCCTTCTCCATTGCATTCACACTAACAGTGTGCAGATAGAAAAAGTGACTGAGAAACGTTATGGTAGAGGAAAATCACCCCAGTTTGGCAGGTACAGCAACCAGTCAAATGGATTTCCTGTGATTTGTTCTTGCTGGGAACAGGCAGAGTGATCTGGATGTTTTGTGCTCCTTTGCATGGTTTTGCATCATTTCACTGGCTCACCAGAACTGGATGTGGGATTTGTAGTTCTGAGCCCTCACGCAACTTTGATATCACAGAAGCAAAATATGTCTGTGTTGTAAAACTTGGCTAAAGTTATTGTGTGTTCCAAAATATAATATAGTAATGAAACAGCTGTAGCCCTGGGTATTTGGGAAACAAAACCCTGAATATACAGGATTTTGCCCTGATTCCAGGGCTCACTTCTGCTTCCCAAAGGTTTCTGATCTCTGAGGAATTTTCCATTTTAAAAGTGGGATGGAATGGTAAGGTTCAAGAAATAAAATAAAATTGAGAGAACTCCCAGGAGCTTGCAGCTAGCTGTAGCAGGCTTCTGCCTGCCAGAAGCACGTGTTTATGGTGCAAAGTATTATTTGGTTCTTTCAGAGTGGTTTCTGTATCAAAAATACTATCTCAGAGACACCCAAAGAAATGTTTTTGGTGGAGCTCAGGTCATGTCATCAGCTGACAAGGAAAAAGAGTGCTACATGGATATAAGCTTGTGACTTTCCCCATTTGACCTCCAATTATGAACCTGTCTTGGAATTAATAGGCATCCCTAGCAGTATCTTGCATAGTTGCTGAACATTTAGACAAAGAAAGTTCATGAAGAGATTACAGCTTTTATACATCTACTGATTATGATTACAATTCATGCATCTACTTTGAAGTCATGCTAAAGCTACATCTGATCATTTTAAATTCGACTAAGAAGTATTCAACTTCTTGCACATCTTTGATATGATTATCATGAGACTGAATTATCTCAGTCCACTAAAGTAGGAGAATATATTCAGAGTGTGCGTTGTGAGCTGTGGAACAGCTTGGCAGCAGAAATGCCACTAGGATCTGGTGTCTCTCATACTTCAAGAAAAGAAATGCAAGAATTTGCATGTATCAAAGCTCGTGCTTGCTTACATCAAGACATGAAGGGTAGTACTTGACTGTTCAAGTGAGGTTTTATTACCGTTTTTAGTTTTATATTTAAAAACTTTGTTTTTTCTACGGCATCTGAAAATTATGAGAAGGAATTACTGGTGTGCTTTTTAATATGCACTTAATCTAACACTCATTAGTATTTTGACACACCAATGCTGAGGATCACCTGAAGACTTGAGAGGCCTGGTTTTACGATGGTGCCAGGCATTTCCAGCCCTGCATGTGTGAGATGCTTAATAGAGAATCTCCATATTTTAACATCAGGATTTTCCTAGTATGAAGGTTTGACTGAAATTTTATTCATTTCATTTGTCATAAATGGAATTTGCTGTGTACCCTTTGTGTGTCCTCAACCCTCAGCTGAACCTCAGGGACTGCAATCAATACCAGAAGTAATTTCTGTGCCCACTTTCAAGAAGAAATACAGTGACCCAATTAAGTGAAGAAAATGCTAGACTGTAGTAATGGATAAAAATGCAATTAAAGTAGGTTACTCACATACAAAATAAAGTTTCTGCTGCCCAAAACGTTGCCTTTAGGTTGGAATGAAACAGTGGGAAGCTAAAGATAGATAAATTAAGCTTGATTAGTCTCTGTGGCATAAATTAGGAATACAAACCACCATGAGGGATTATTCTACTCTTAAATTTAATTCTCCTGTACTGTTATTTCAGGGCATTGCATCCAATTCCATCTTGCATGTTTAAATAAAGTCAGATGTTTCTGAAGACTCTCCAGAGGCCTCCCTGCTGTGGGACTTGTAATCATATCCCAGCTAAAAATAGTGGAGAAATCCTCCAGGTTTCAGGTTGATGTAAAAAAAAGAAACAGGAGGAAGTCATGTGTTATGTGCCTGTTTACAAAATACATCTGTGATCTATGTTATATTAACACACATAATTTTTCCAAACTGAAAAATGTCATTGCCTGAGGAACACTTGAAGGTGACTGACAACCCTCTGGCGCTGGGGCTGGGGTGTTTCTGGGTGGCTTTCCTCAGTTTCTCACTGGGGTATGTGTGTAGTAAGAGCAGTTACATCCCACAGTCTGTCTTTCTAATAGACTTGCTCTGTACAGCTTTGCACATGGTGAAGTAGATTTAATGGAGACTTTTAAAAAATGATATTTATCTATTTGATTATGATTAGTGCTTCTAAAGTGGAAAGTATTTAATTTCATTAAAAAATGCAGGAACTCATGGTATTGGTATGGCTGAGAGTTGAGATATTTAAGATTTCATGCATGTACTGATTTTAGCTTGAAAGCATCTTTACTGATCCTCCTTTATGATTATTATAAAATGTCTACATCTGCTTCACCCTTTCTCTATCAATTTTACATTTAAAACTTAATATAATTTGCTAGTGTAGTAGAGCTGATTCACAGTCTAGAATGGAATTTACAATTTTCACTGAAGTGAGTGAAATTTGATATAAGATTGTAAGAAAAGCTACTTACAGCCCCAATTGCAGTATAATCACATCACTTTAAATTTGTGTGCGAAAATGTTACAGTAATCTTGAATATAGTGATGTAAAAGTATTTCTTGGGATCCTAAGTATAAAATGCTGTCATTATGCTAAGAAATGCTTAGGTTCAACGCTTAGACAGTTTATATAAAATAAATGGGGGGGTAGACATGATTAACAGCTTGATTGTATGAATTTAATGCGTCAAAGGGGAAAGTGGAATAGAAATGTTCATATGGCAAAACCAGCTCTGCGTTTATGCATGTCCCTCCTGAGGAAACCCAACCAAACAAAAGCCCTATAAGCCTGTTAGGGGTAGAGGGGTGCTCAGAGGTGCAGGAGGGGAGTTGAAGAAGGGCCCTTAATGCTGTCCTTGGTGTGTTAGGGCTGCTCCCTCGCAGGACCTCGCTGGCTCTCAGGTCCCGGGGTGCTGGAGGACTCCTGTCCATGAGCGGGTCATGAGGCAGTGGCTCCAGCCATGGTCCAGTGCTTGATGTCATTGGTGCTCCTGCCACAACCTGTGCAGGGCTGGGGAACCAGATTGGAGGTACAGCCCCAGAATCAGGTCCACAGATTTGGTTTGGATCTTTTTTTCAAATTATTTTGTGGTGTGTTGGAGGCCATTCTGAGAGGCTGTTGATCTTTGTTTGGTAAATGTCATGGAGAAAAGAGACATTTGCATCTTCTCACAGGACTGTGGAAAAGGATCCATTTTGCTTTACCCTTGCGTCATTATTCAGAGCAGTTGTGTAAAAAGAGCATATTTTAACTGCCATATGTCCTCAGATGTCATCAGAAATAAAATCTTATATAGAATTTCAGCTGTTTAGAGTAATGTAATTCATAAATTGCATACACCAAATGGGTGAGGTGAGAACTGCATGTGTGAGAAGTCCTTTGCTCATGTGGAATCAGAATTGCCACAAAGTTGTAGAAAAATACATACAAACAGGAGCAATATAAGTAAGTTCTTTTTACATTTTAGCAATATTTTCCTTCCCTGACATTTATGTCTAATCTGGTTTATTGCAGCAACAAGTATGTGCTCATGAGAGTGGTTGTGAAAATAATTTTGTAGTTCATCACTGCAAACATATCTAGGTTAGAAAGCAAAGCAAGAAAACATGTTCTTTAAATATTAATGTATTTTTAAACAAAGACTTTAACTACAGTGGCCTCTCCTTGGCTTTGTCACTGAATATCTTAACATCTGGTCTCTTTCTGTGTTTCAAGCTTCAGACAACACCAGGGTGTGATGATAGGGAATGTACTTCAGAACGATGTGAAGTAACATCTGTAGATCTTGTAGAGCCTTTTTAACGTGAAACTCAGTGGGTTAGTCTAAGTTTGATATTTGTATTAGCCTTGTACAGAGGAGAAGTAGTATTAGCGTATGTAGGAGGACACAGAGATATACCCAGAATCTATGTTAGAGTGTCTATTTTATTACCTTTGAAGGCACAGCTCCACAGACTGTGGACAGACATTCTTGTCTACAAAGAGTCAAAATAGTAAATTGAAACTCTTTGAACATGTAACAGCAAAATTGTTGGTATGTTTGTCTTGGAGAACACTTTCAAGATTCAGACTAATTTTCTAACACCTTAATCTTGTGTAAATATTAGGACCAGGACTGCTCTTTGAACCACCATTTAATATGCATGCATTTAAATATGGAATAATTAGCATTAAAAGTCTGGCATATATTGAATTGCCTTGACCATCAGTCAGCAGAATAAAACTCTGCATATTCATACAAAGTTACTTCTTGCATATAAAAACATTTATAGAATGTGTCCTTCTTAAGAGATCTGAAAATGTCTAACATGAGACCATTAAATATTCCTTTCACTACTGTTCCTAAGACTTGTTCAGTATCATACTTTGCAAAATATCATTCAGTTACAGCTTTTGGCTGTGGAATTCATTGAAGGAGTTCATATTAAAGAGTTTGGCTGGAATCACAGAGATTAAGTCTGTGCTTTTTATTGTTATTGTCAAAGTTTTTATTTGCTTGGCTGAAAGCTTTTAAAGTAACTTCAAATGTTTCCATTCTAATTGCTTTTCCAAAACTTTTAAATCTGTACTATGTGCAAACAGTGTGTCTGATGCATATTGAGGCTATATGAATAAAATATAAATGTCTATTTTTCTTTCGGATCTTGCTCAAGTATTTTATCCCACTGAGATTTTTTCGGCTCTAAGCAGAGTTAGAGAATGTGCATGTGTACACATACATACAGGCATAGCCTCACTTATATAAGGATATATATAACAACTAGTGTGGCACATGTTTGAGACTCAAAAATTGGAATCTAAATGGTCCCCTGAATTAAAAGCTTTAAAATTTTAAATATCAAAAGACTGTCACATGTATGATTGTACACATATTTATGAACAGATTCTCTAATTAATGAACCACTAACAAGATTATCATTTGCCTAAAATTCAGGATTGAGAATGCGGCAGCAAAGCTGGGTACTTTAAAGTTTTGGGCTCCTGTTTGTTGGCTTGTTGCTCATCAGTGATGTGGTTGTAAGCAAATTCAGTTTTCTGGCATGAAATAGGAATGCCTTTAGTTTTCAACAGGGCCTCCATTTCCTCCAGGTTATTGCAGGGTCCTGATAAGGTGTGATAGAGAATCCTGATGGGGAAGAAATGGAGAGAAATAACTGTTGTGTAGCAGGTTCTGGTGGTCAAGGTTGCCAAGGCTGACACTCCCTGGGTGGCTTTTTACGAGTCCTTGAAGACATGTCCTAGCAAATTTGTAGGCAGAACCTAGCAGGAAATTAACCCACCTCCAGAAAGTATGAACTACTGGAAATAAGAAAACACTGTAATCTGTCTCAAAAAGCTGATTGCTACTGTACTATTCTATAATAATCACTAATCTTAAATCTGTTCTAAAAATATGAACAGAAAATCTCAAGTATAAACTTGGCATGTATAGTATGTTTTACCCAGTGGTCCAGTATTCCATTAAAGTCTTCCAAAATGTTATCTGTTACTGACAGAACATTGTCTCTGTGCACGTATCCCTACCCTTGTGCACACAGAGACAGCAGTTTTCTCTTAGATGGAGCTGGGATACCTTATGTGCTTACTCACATGCGGTCACAAGCTGACCCAAATGTCTTTTGCCTGCATCTGGTCCAACTCTCCATCTCCTTTATGCTCAGTGGCTCAACCCATAACCTCTTAGTGCTGCTGTTGTCTATGGTGAATAATACAACTGGTGCTGGGCAACACACACCTTAAAACATTGGCATCCTGCCAGAGGAGTGAGTCCCAAAATTTCTGTGGGTATTGATGTGGTGTCAAAATCAAGGCCACTATTTTGCATTCATCCTGAGATAAAATTTCTTCTTCATTTGCAAGATTTAAAACAATGCTTCATTCACTTACAACGATATGAATCCTTACAACTTTGCTGGTGTGGCATCTGTAAACAACAATCTGTCTCATTGTTTCTAGTAGCAAAATCGAAATAGAATACTTGTATTCTATAAAATAATTTGTATACCATCTACTGCTTCTGAAATATTGAAACTTCGATGAATGACTTGGTCTTCCAGAAAAGAACTCTCTGCGCCTACTACGAACACATCATAACTTAGGAGTAAAGCCTCTACAGAGATTAGCTGGATATCCATCTAGAACAGAAAGGATTGGCAAATTCTTGCATGGTTTTTTTCTGTTCATTGAGAAAATAAATTGTGTTTTTTGATGAGAACCCCCCAGTATTTAATTTAATACATCTGGTGAGGACACTGATGTTTGTAGGTGGTGATAGTTAATACTACTTGAAAAAAAAAGAAAAATAAAAAGTCCCCTGTCCCAGCCCTCCTCCCACTCCTACTTCTGTTGCCAGAATAATTTTAGTGTATATTTTTTTTGTTTGGAATAATCAGGCTGAAGTAGCATTAGTCCAGCTTCTCATCTTTTAATTACAGACAGTTTATTGTCTATGCTGTCCCACTTTCTGCATGGTTCCCCACCAGCCAGCTAGACTTAGCAATCTCCATTAATTTAATTTGGCATTTCATTCAATCAGACAGGCTGTGAACATGATGAATTTTTTTTTTTTTTAAATAACACAATGCTCATTCTTAATTGATGTCCTTATCAGACATTGTATTTGCCAGAGCTGTAATTATTGGTCAGGCAGCAAAATCAAATCTGCCCAAATGCAGTGAAGATGTTCTTCGGTGAAATTATTAAGATACAGTACTTAGACCTGCAAAGTAATTTAGTTTTGGTCTGTAATTACATCTTTTGGGATTGTTATCTTTCATTTTACTCATAAGGGTAGTGTAATCTCAGAGGAATTAATTTGGCAAATATGAAGATAAAACTGAGATTCTTGCCATAATATATATTTGTGCAAGTAGATATTTCTCTATATGAAAACTGCAAGTATGCTCACACCATAAAAGAATGATTTTATTAATGGCTATATTTAAAAAAAAAAAAAAAGTCTTCTAATTTTACTGCAGAAATACTGGAAGTGTGATCAGTTGAGGGTGCCATTTTCCATTGGCAGCAAATTGGCATCGGGAATAGTAGAATTTGGATGTGTAACTGCCTAAAATACATAAGTGGATGTATAGTGCTGTGACAGAACTGGTTTAGAGCTTGTTCTGCAGGCAGTGAGAATTTTTACTAGAAATACTATCCCAAGAAACTTGAAATGTGTCTTTTGACTGAACATTTATCATTATGAAAAGACTGCTAGTGTAATGATAATTAAGTCTGAATTCTGTTTTCCAATAAGGGTTGGGGTAAGGTTTCCTTTAATTAAAAAAAAAAAGCAGCAGGGAGTGGATTCTGTCATAACTATTAATTCTTTATTTATTCTCAGATATATGATATGTAGTCTTTGAGTATAGAATTGCAGTCATACCTTTTAAGCAAAATTTAAGTTGATGGATTAGCTATGAGTAGATGATAAAATGTGTTTCATTCCTGTTCTGGATATCTGTTTTTTAAGTTTTTCTTTTGGGACATTTATTCACACTTCATGGTTTTGCTGTTATCCTGTGCTGGAACAATAACCTTTCCAATGGTGGTTCTTCCTTGGGGTTGCACTATTATACACCAGTATTGTAAAAAGAAATATTTGGAATATTTAACAAGTTTCCCTGCTGAATTAGATTTTCTTTTTTGAGTGTAAAAATACTAGTATTTTAAACATTCATTTTTGTTCTGTTGAGATGCTCAGATAAAAGTCTGGGCTCCTTTATGTCTGGTTTTAAGTTCCTTATGTATTTCCGTATTTGACCTCTTGAGGCAGTGAATAGTTGGATGTGAGTTCTAATGTTTTTCAGATTAGAATTGCACCACAGGCCAGTTGATTTAAAGACAGGTTATAAAAAATACTAATGACTGAACATTGTAAGTAAAATGATTTCTCCATTAAAATCAGCAGCAACATTCTGATTAACTTTTATAGGTTTGAAATGTTACTCTGTGTTTCCATAACACCTTCAAATGTTGTTTGCTTTACTTTTGAAGCTTTTTTTTTTAAAACTACTATGGTTTTGTGGTGTCAAGTTCTCTTCTGCTTGTTTTATCTCTTGCTACAAGGAGTCAATCACAGTTGCCAAAGAGCCCAGAGAGTGGCCACAATTCAACATTTGAGATTTTCTGAAGATTTTTTTGTAGAAATTCAGACTCAGCGGACATTTAATCGCTGATTTTTATCCCAGGCTTCCAAGGGTGTTCTGTGGTGTTCATCATATCAGACTTCTGCCTTAAAACAACTGCTCATTAGTCTCAGCTTTCATAACCAACCAATTTTTAAGCTCTGGTGAGTAAAAAGGGTAGTTTGAAAACCCAAGTAGCATTGTGCTGTGCCAATTCCAAGTGGCTTATCCCTTGATTTACAAACAGATATCCTAACATTTGGCCCCAGAGGTCTGGTCTGAGAAAACATGCACTTTGTAGAAGTGTGGCAGTGATACAGTTTTTATATCCCCAAAGCTGGGCAGGAGTTGATTTGGTCTTCATTAGGGCATGTGCTGAGGAAGGAGAGGGCTGGAATTTTTCCTTTGCATTGCAAATAAACACCCTTGCTAGAGAAGCTGGATAAGACCAGGTGTTCGGCTTCAGGTTTGGTAGTTGAAGAGAAGAGAAGAGCTTCAACCAGCTATTTTAGAATGAATGAGTTTTCTGGACATGCTTTATACAAGGTGTTAGTAAACCAAGCATCCGGTCTCATTCCAGTCTTCATGTCTGTCCAGAGGGAGTTCAGCAGGGTCAAGACTCAGGTGCCTTTCCAACATAGAGGAGTAGAGGAGCTGTCATAGTTTTAATGCAATGATTTGCATGAAGAATGGAAGCTGTGATTCACATCAAGTTCAGAAGAGGCTTTGTTTGTGTGCTGTTCATTTCCTGAAATGGGCAGATGCGTGTGGTTTCCTAGGGTTGGTGGTGGCAGTCAGCTGGCTACTCCCACTTATTGTGTTTGTCAAAACTGAAGAGAGAGTTTGAACTCCTGAAACCAAAGGAAACAAATTGCACTTTGTAATGCAATGGTGTGTATTGCCAAAGGAAGCTGGAGACATTTTATTCTTTCCTAGTTACAGAGCAAGAGTGCTCTGAGATCTTTACATGAAAAGCTTTATGCAAAACCTACCCTATTGCTCTGGCAAATTTCTTTGCAAAGCATCCCAACACCGTCCCAAAACAGAGATAGCTGGCCTAGGTGCTGCACTGCACTCTCCTTCTGTCCCAGGAAACCCAACAGGTGCAAGCCTTGGAGTCTACCTGGGCAGGCCAAAATGCTGGGTCTCCTCTTTAATTTGAATCCCTCTTGTCAACTATACCAATGCTCTGAGCTGTTTATGAGGGGTCAGAGGAAGGGATCCTTAAGAAAATAATTGAAGAAAAATATTGCCTGCAACAAGAGTCTTTTCACAAAAAATTATTTTAGTAAAATAGGCAAGAACCCGTTGTTCTATTTAGAATGATTTATAACTGTTCCCAGCTGATCACAAAGTGTTTCTAAATTAAAAGCCATTAATTATAGCCTTATATAGATACAAAGATATGCAAGAAGTGCTTTGTAATTCCTGCTCTGCACTTCAGGTGAGAGCTTTTTAAATTACTTGGACCATTGGAGCCACCTGCTTGACTAAATGCTGAGGGCCCTGTGTTTCAGTACTCATCAGTGCATTGCAGTGTTAACATTGTTACTGATTTTTCTCATTTCTCCAGGGCAAATACTAATTAATGGATACAATTCACAGCTGATTAGCTGTAGTTTCTTCAGTAATTACATTCGCAGACTAACTGTTCAGAAGAGGATTTCTAACCCAGTTCTTATTTCACTCTAAGCTTAATTTGTTTTTTGAATTGTTTAGGTCCTTAAGATAATAACCATTTTATTTTCTTTTGTTGTTATAGGTACCATTAGATAATATGGAAGTTTAATCTTAGAAATACTCACTGATAATTGTTATGTGCCTTCAATGGATTTCTAGTTCAGAGACAAAAAATAAATGTAAAGAATATTAGTTGTGATCCATACTAATAAAAGCTGAAATATTACAGTTTCTGACATCAGTGCCTGAGTCATACACAATAGGGTCTTAAATATCATAGCCTAAGAACAGAATGACTTGAAGGATATGTACCTGTAACTTTTAGCTTTGACATTCCTTGTTATATCATTTGCTTCCACAGCCTTAATAAAATGGAAAATTTAATTGTCACTCTGCCCTTTGTTTTACTTTAATAAAACAAAAAGGAAGAAAACCACCTGGCAATCAGAAAGCAGTAGCTGTGGTGTGAGCAATACATGTACATCAAAGCAATGTAGAATTTTACTCTTCAAGGTAAAAATCAGCCACAGTTCTGTTTTGAGGCACTGGAGCCCTCAGGATGCTAAGGTTATTAAAATAGGGGAGGTTTTGTCCCCACTTATTTATCCAGTGTTAGTGTAATACTTGCCTAGTGTACCTTTGCCCTTAGATATCCTTTGAAAACTTGACTTTTTTTTTTTTTGTTACTGTAGAAAGAACAGCTCTATTTGAGCCATTTGAGTTTTTCATGTAAATCATTCTTAGTTTGCCACTAACTGACATGAAAAATTCTATCCTGTCGATCGCACTGTTGAGCTGAAGTAGTGTCTTTGTGCAACAAATCCACACACACATCCGTATGTGCCAAAACAGTCATTTGAATGTGCAATTTTACTTGAATTTTTTAAGCTCCAAACATGGGTGACATCTGGGCTTTTAAAAAATGGATGACATTACTTGAGTATCTGCATAGCTGGGGATAACAGAGTTTTAATAGCTATGAGGCAGCCTACATATTGTGCTAAGGCCTCTGTTGCTTAACATGTGTTATAGGTTGAAAGATTCAGAATGATAAGTACACAAATGGAATTTGTTGCTTCAGAATGAGGGATCTCATCTTGTATTCCTTCCCTCCCCTATGAGTGTCTCCTAATTTTGGTGATGTCCTGTTTAGTCAATCTGACAATTCATCAGGTACACAAGGCTCCAATTCTTTTTTCTTTCCTTTTATTTTTTTTTTTTTAAATCTCCTTTTAACTTTGTCTTATTGCCAGAAGTGGATGTTTTGAGTTTTCAGGGAACAGGCTTTTCTTGAAAGGATCACTGGTCCCTCCAGTGAGAAACTGGGGAGTCTGAAACATTTCACTGCTAAAAACAGTCAGGCACTAAGTGCAGTTGTAGCAAATTGAGCTGAAACAAAGTGGTTTTCCTTTCAGGCCAGGTTCAGCTGCTCTGAAAGCACAACAGAGTTCCTTGCTTGGAAAGAACAATCTGTGCAAGTGCATGGTCACCCATCTTCACGTGCTGGTTGCAGAGCTTATGCTGCTTTTGTGAGCGTTTGCTGTTGTGGGGCTGAGGAGGGGTTAGGGTCCACCAAGATCCAGCAAGATAAGATAAAACAAGGCCTTCCTAAAAAAATTTGTTTTATAAAACTTGAAAATGGGAGTTAAGAGAGGAATGCTCAGTGTGGCTTTAGCAGCAGTGATGTGTTAGGGACAGCACAGGGGCTTTTTCCTCGCTTGGCACTCTATCTTGCCCTGTGCTCTTTGCCTGGTAGTAGCGATGTGCAATTGTGAAAGCCTGTTTTACTGCAGGTGCATGTCATGCCTAGTGTCTGTTCCTTGCAGCAAAGACTGTGGATGTTCCCTCCTCTGGGAACATGTGCAGGACTGGTTACCAGCCTACATGCCTTTGGAAGTGCCGTTCAAGGGCATAAGGCACAGTATTATGCTGATATCTTTCTTTCTGTGTTCAGTCCCTAGAAGTAAAAGTACTTATCTTCTTAACAAATGTTCATACTTGAGAATTTGGAGGAAAATGACTGTGGCATCAAAGGAAATGCCTTCTTATCACTGGCATATGGCATGAGAGTTCCACCTCAGTGGGAGCAAGTGGGCACTGGGCACACCTTGGGGTCTGGGTGTCAGACAGTTTCTCTGGTTTGCAAAATCTTCTGGTGTTAATGTTCACTGGGAGACGGGGCACTCCACTGGAGTGAAAGATAAACAAAGGCGGATTGTTTGGCTTTTCAATTTTGTGGAAAGAATGGGACTTCAGGAACAGCATTACAGATTCTCATTCTTCCCCTTACTGGTCTTCAGCTTTTTAAAACCAGGTCTACTTGGAGTAGTAATACAGCAGCTCCTTCTGGCTGCAGCAATCCTCCGGGTCAGGATCACTGATGGAAATACTACAATGTGCATCAGAAAAGAGGTAGTAGAAGTGTCTTTCCTTGGAGTCTCTTTCTAATGGATTCTTAATTTCCAAAGTCACCTTTAGGTCTCTGGGGTGGCTTTGCTGCATGGACAAAAAGAGTCGGAGAGATACATATGAATATCTTCCTTTCACAGACTGGGGGATGCAGAGTATGTAATAACAATAATAATAATAATGATGATGATGATGGATTCAATCAAGTTCTGACTTCAAAGAACATCTGCAAAATTACATCTTATCTGTTTGTTGATTTAATTTTGTTGGGTTTTTTTCTTCCCCCAACCTTTTCTATGCCAGTGATGGGGTAAAGAAAAGTTTATCATGGCATACATTAAATCCAAATATTTATTTTTCTTTCAGTTTGGAAACAATAACAACTACATGAACATGGCAGAGGCAAATAATGCATTTCTTGCTGCAAATGAGGTAGATGTTTTTATTTTTTATCTATGCTCATATTCTGCTGTTTGCTGTGATAATTTAACAGACTCTGAATGGATGAAGAGTGAAGTGCCGAATTTCTGTGTGTTTTATGGAGCACAAAATAAAGACTTTAATGAGAAAGAAAATAACCTGACAGCTCTCCATTACTAGTCAATTTAGCTGTCCATAAGGCTGTTACTTACATAGCATGTCAATAGAAACAAATCTGCTTTATGTATGGAAAAAAATTATGAACAGAAGGAAACAAATAAAAAGCACAGTAGGTGTACACTTTGAAAGCAAGCTTAGTAATAGTCATTACTAGCTAATGTTCTAATTTTTGTTATAGATACAAATGGTTTAATTTGGGTTCTTAATACTCATATGAGATAGAAAACCAAAGCCAGCTCTTTTGCCTGAAGTGTATATGCTGCATCAAGGAATCTTTTGAATCCAGGCTCCAGAATAAACCCAGAGCCTGGGTTGTGGAGATGATGTATTTGATCACTGCCTGTGTGAGTGGAAACAGGAGAAAGTGTGGCAGCTCCAGGCTCCATGTATCTGCTAGGTGGGGCCACGTTACAGCCAGTTAAAAGACCATCAACACATTAATCCTGACCCCAAGTCCAGACAGAAACTGCCTTTGCTCATCCTTGAAACCCAAGCTCTTACTCCAAAGGAAAGAATGGAAAGTGCAAGATGCACTGTCTAGTATGTGCACAGCAATATGGAGAACAAGAACTGTTTATATAGGGTGCATGTCATGACTGATCTTCCCAACATGAGGAAAGGGTAGAAAACCAGGCAGCCCTGATTTTCATATTGTAAGTAGGAATTCAGTCACAGGTATTCCTGTGCACTTCTAAAACAGTGATCTCAGAGAAAATAAGCAGAAAGGTGTATCAATAAACATGAAGGTTAGAATTAAGGGTAGGATTTTATGAATCATTTATACAATGGTCACCATATCTTTTTACCCAGCAAGACTGCTTAGATAAGGGAATATTGTTTGGCACTAGCTCCAGTGTTATTTGTGATAATGAACACAAACCCCATCTGTAATGACAACATGATGTTTCTTTCTGTAGAATTTCTTTCCTACATTTGAATCAAACATTGATGAAAGCTCTGCTGCCAGCAGCTGTTCAGAGACAATTTAATTCCAGCTGTGATAATTCACCGTGTCAGACATTGGCTGTTATATGTTGATACAACAGTTCTCCAGATTTGCATTTTTATCAAAAGGAACAAATGTTTTGAACATTTCAGTACAGATGGCATTTAACCATGCACACAAGTTTTTTTTTTTTTTAATATATGTGTAAGATATAAATATTTGAAAAGTTAATAACTTTAAAAAATGTGATTGGTAAGATAAATCTCACAAATGTTATAACATCTTTTGGTCACATCAGCACCTTTCTGCAGTCTCAAATTGCATGCTATTCAGGCTCTTTTTACAGACTGAATAGCCCAGTGATTTGGATTTAAGGCTACTTCACTAAGGGGCTTTCTTTCTTCTTAGATTATATCTATTTTATCCTCAGTCTGAGGTCTGTTTTATGTTGTTTTGGTTTGTGTTTTGTTTGTTTGGTTTTTTTTGTTTGTTTGTTTTTTTTAAGATATATACATATTTGGATAAATTATACAGTTAGAATTGAATTCAGATTTAAAAATGTTAAGGCATTCATCAATTTACTCTCCCATTTGTAGTAAGTGATGAGTATTAGGATGAATGCTACTTTTCTAAGTAAAAGATTGTATTATTATCTAGCTGCACTATATATTTCTACAGCTGTCCTAGAATTATTCTGTTAGATGGGCAAAAAAGATCCAGTTCTTATAATTACTAATATCTCATAAATATGTCAAGTAAAGAGAGGTTCAAATGTACTATAATAATACTGATTTCATTGAACCTTTTTGCTTGAACAAGGAATAAAAATATGATTAAATGTTACTGTTGGTATTAAAGCATGAACCTTACTTTGCAATTACTCCATTATAATGTATTTAATTATAGTGGTTTTGCATTAACATGAATGTAGCTTTCTTGGTATTATTTTGGGCCTGAGCACTGCTGTGCTAGAATCCCATTTTATTTCTGTAAATAATGCCTTAAGAGTGTAATCCTAGAGCACATTCAGGCTTAGAAGCCACACATTTGCTTTATGTTTTCTGTCTCTATGTCATGATTACTACGACTCATTTTAAAGCACCTTAAATATTTATTGAAATAATATTTCAAGTGTTAATTACAGTGGTAATGAAAACAGCCAAATGCCACATATCAAGAATGAGTGTTTATCCGTATTGTTAATGTGATATGTTAGATTTCATTAAGCAGTAATGGGGTAGCAAATGAGTCACAAATTACAGTTGCATCTGTTACTAGACCACATTAGTGCCAAAATAACTGCAAATGCAGCCATAGGGTTATGTTCATTAGCCAACCACTTCTCCTGGCCAATCCATCCTTTGTGTTTTGTGAACTATGGGGTCCATGAGAAGAAAAATTCACATCTTTTGTAATACAGCAGTGGGGAAGTCAAACATGTCCCTAATCCAGGCCCAGCCTTCATATCCAGAATTAAGTTACAGCCTTGCAGTTGGAGCGAGATGGGCACAGTCTCAGCAGACTCTGACGGTGCTGCAGACTGCAGCAATCTGGGACCTCATCATTTCTGGTGTGAGACCAATAATGACAGCTGACAGGTTCTATATGCAAGCAAAGGTTTTTCTTGTGTTTCAGTTTCCATCTTCTCTCAAGCAGTTATTAATTTATATCATCATTAACAGTTTGAAGGATGACAATTTGCAGCAGTTAATGAGATCTTTCACTGAACTTATCATTTTTAAATTAACTGGCATTAAGTCACTCTTTCAAACAATGTAATTAATACATAAAACAATTCTCCCTCCCACCCCAACCTGAATCCTGAACTAAGGCAAACAAACAAATCCCAGAGCAGCCTTGCATGTCCAGAACAAGACAAGAGTGCCTATTTTAGGATTGCCAACTGCCCAATTTGATCAAGGCAGTCCTGATTTGAGTACATTTAAAATGGCCTAATTTCAAGCACTGAATTTCTATTATTAAGTAGCAGTGGACCTGAAATAATACATGAAAGTTCATTTAACTCTCAAAAAATTTGAATAAGCGTAACTCATTTGTTTCCCAAATAAAAGTCACCAATGTTGAAGCCAGATACAGTCTCTACTTGAATAAAGATTATCTTTGACAGACACAGGCACACATACAACCATGCACAAACCCTGAAGATAACTGGCAGTAAATGTTTTGCTCAAGGCATCTTAACAGGTGTTTAGTTCATAACAAACCTACTGTTCAAACAAAGCTGGCTTGCTTCAGAAAGCACTGGAAGCTGCTGTAATCACCCTCATGCTTTCAAATGCCTCTCCTCCAAATGACACCCTGTGTTTAAAAGGTTTCACCCTATTTTGGGGATGGAAAAGAAATAAAGAATGATAATATTTCATGTTTGTTAGTGGATAAAGGCAAACAAGTTGTGAAATGGTCAGTACTGAGTTCCTGTTGTGTGTGTGCTACAAAATTGTCAGTGCTTTATGAAGCGTGAGAATAATGTAAGCTGTTTGTGCTATTTTACTAACATATCAATTAAGTGGCAGTTTGTTATACAGCCAAATCTAGTGTAGCTGATATTTGGACTAACGGACAGATGTTGCTAATCAAGTACACATTAAAAAACTGTTAATACTGATACTCCATTAAAGCCATATGATAATGAGACTTAAATCTTTAATCAGAATGATCCACAAACCCCTTCAGCATATGAAACTTAAAAATTTTGTTGGTTATACGGTTTGCATTTGAGAACAAACCAAGACTTGGACTGCAGGTGTGGAGGTGATTGCTGAGCTCTGTGTGCCCTAACATTGTTTGCCTTGTCCTGTCCTTTTCCAGCAGACGTTCCATACACCGAGCCTTGGGGACGAGGAGTTTGAAATCCCACCCATTACCCCCCCGCCCGAGTCAGACCCTGCACTGGGCATGGCAGATATACTGCTGCCCTTTCAGGGCCTTGGTGACCAGCTGCCTGCACAAGGAAATGAATTTACACCTCAGTTTCCCCCCCAGAGCTTGGATCTTCCCTCTATTACAATATCCCGGAATCTCGTGGAGCAAGATGGCGTCATCCACAGCAATGGATTGCATATGGTAGGTCTGGTCCTTTGTGTGTTCCCATTGCCTAATAGTGTCTGTCAAGTGTAGATCTGTGCCATGTCTCAGTTTTCACTGACCCCTCAGAAGATCTGTGTGATTTCTTGGGAGCCTGACCAAGCATTGCCAGCATTCTGTGTCACGTTACAGGCATGTTCTGTATGAACGATGACACGTGTTGTTAGACAGCAAACAATGATTTGCTATTACTCAGTTCCCTAAGGCAGCTGACAAATGGTTAAGGGTCAAATACTGGTGGATTCAGCAAGATAAACATGGTTGTTAATGTACAGTGAAATGTTCTACTGTTTGTGAACAGATCTCTTGTGAAGAAGCTGTCAGGCTTTACAAACACAGAATTTTCATTTTGGGAATGGATTTGGAAGCCCATATCCATTGGCATCATGTGCATCCCAAGTGCTCCTAAAGTTCAAAATGTGTTATACAGCTGGCACTGGCATCAAGAATTGAAAGACCATAGTGTTGGCCAGGGTGAACTACAGCATTTAGAATGAATTGCTTGTGTGTATTTGAAGTAGGACTCACATCTGACATCCATCAGGATATTTTGAGAGTGCAGTATTGAGAGTAGCTCAGAAGGAGGGCCAGACACAGTATGGCAGCAGGAAAAAAGCAGTGTTATTTCCCTCTATCCTGTATATTCCATGGGCTGAATCTTTTATAAATATGAATGAATTAATTTTTTTTTAAACTCATAATAGAAGTGATAGGGATGTATTACCTTGACATACTCAGAAATATAGGGCCATAAAAAGACTTTGTTGTGTCCGATGCTCTTGTTGGCCACAGAGGCTGGGACAGGGTGGTCTTCTGTACCTGGGCTGTGCCAGAGCCCTCAAGAATAGGGAGGCATGATCTGGGTGGGAAAGAGCTGAGTGATGGGGACTGTTAGGCTAATTCCAGTGTTAATTAGAACAATCCAAAGCAGGGATGGGTTCCTCCAGAACCTATACACACTGAAGGGCTGCGATCTTCATGGGAGGGTGCATGGGGCAGTTCCTCTGTTGTTGCAGTGTTTCTCTTTCAGCTCTGGGTGATCTCCCAGTGTGGGTTTCTGAGAGCTTTGTGCAGTAACACTCATACTGCCAGCAATGAGACACAGCTGTGAGCCAGTTTATCCTACTCAGCATTTTAAACTCAGTGCTTACAATTAGAATTAGTTTCTGTGTTGCATATTGAAAAGCGAGTGAATGTTTAGCTTGAACAGATATTTTACATCAACTATATTTTTTCCTGATTAGCTCTTTTATATAGGACCTTTTGCTGAACTTGGTGTAGTGAAAATACATATTTACTGCTGGACTGAAATAAGGGTTGTGTTGTTATGTTGTGATTTCTTTTTTATTATTCTGGCAAGTTAAAATTAATTAAAGATTTACAAACCAACAGGCAGCAAATATTTCTCTGTAATTCTACAGACTGCTGACTTCATTGCAAATTTTAATATTTCTTTGGAGGTCATGAAGAATAGCTAGCGTTAATGCAGAGTGAACCACAAGCTGCTCACTACTTAGGAGATACAGAATTCAGTCATTCTGTGGATCCAAAACAGGGACTGCCTAAAAGAGGCCTTGAAGGATATGGTATTTGTTTTAGATCTCATTTTGCACTGTACATGTTGGGTAACTTCTGAATGAAGATTAATAAAACCCGAGAGTCAGGAATGTTGTGCCTGAAAACAAAAGTAATGGAGTGTGTGTGCACTGAATACAATGAGACTTGGTCAGAAAATACTGTGGGCTGGATCGGCCCACAGAAAATATTGTGGTCTGGATATGTGTACGAGTATCCCCTCAATGTTAGTGAGTGCTTTGTAACCTGACCCAGTTTTGCCCTTTAATTTTGCATTCTTCCACTGAATGTGATTCTTCCATGAGTAAATGCTGTCACCTTAACAGTCCCAGCCAGAAGAGGTCTCCTGGTTATGTATCTCTTTGCTCACCTCTTCTGGTGCTGAATGGTAGGCTTCACATCTTCGCCTTTTCCCTTGACTGAGCAATGTAGAAATTACTGGCACAGTTGACACTGACTCCATTGGTAAAAATTTGTTCCCGTAGAGGTCAGTGAGAAGATGTAGAGAAGCTCCTTCCTTCTCACCCCAGTAGTCCAGTGGCATTTTTTAGGGTGATTGCCAATTCAAAGCTATGGATTGGACACTTGTGTGCTACAGTTTTGCTGCAGAGAGCTGACGAGGAATTGTGTGATTTGATGTGGAGGAGCCACATAGGGAGGTTTGTGTTTCAGATATTCCCCACAACTGCTTGATTTGTTTCATGCTGTGAGATGGAGTGGCCCCTGCCATTGTGTTCTAGTCAGTAGTCTTTTTCTCTTCTGCTCATAAATGCTAGGTAGCTTTGGGAAGTTTAAAAACATTAACAGAGGGTCCTTGCATAGCTTTCCCCTGAACTCACATCGCTCTCTTTAGTAGTCAAATTTTCCAGCAGTTAATCTGTATTTCAAAAATAAAAAATGAAAACATTATATCATATTTTATGTAGAAAATGTGCACTTTATTACACTGGTAAATATTTATTAATAATATTAGAATTCATCTTTAAATTAGATATTTCATGAATTACCTTGCCTTGGAGCTATAAAAACTTTATTGCAGCAATAAAAAAATGTAAAGGAGGCATTTTGACTATGAAATTTCATTTCATGGTCAATTGAATTTACTATATCTGAAAGAACTAAAGATGGGGCTGTAAAATAATTATGATGTTAGTATACACTTACAGAACAATGTTCCTATCCAGCGATACTGGGATAGTCTTATTTAAACTCTGTATTAATGGTGTACTGCTAATCGCTAAAGCTTCTTGAGATGAATACAAACTTAAATTATTTTAATATTAACTGCATTGAGTTTATTGCTTATTTTGTGAAGTATTAGAGAGCTTTACTGTAAGCAATATTTAATTTAGGTAAATGTAGCCCTACCCTGTTGCAAAGCCTGGTAGAAAAATTTCACCTTGAAGAAATGTCATGAGATTTTAAATCACAAATGTTGGAAAAATAAAATGGGCTTGGACAGAATTATGATTAATACTGTGTGTCTTTGGCTTTTTTCTATGTACTACCTGACATGTTCACCTATAAACTTGAATGCAGAATCGCCAGAGGCATGGTTAAAAATAGGTTATGTCAAGGTTTTCCTATGTCTCCCTTAGGGTATGGAGTTGGCTAGGTACCACGTAATGCTTCTGCAAGTATCTCACATATTACTCCCAGGAAGACACACAGAAAAAAACGAGATAAAAAGAAAAAAGATTTAACATATTCTTTATGTATTATTATATTGAAAATATGGTGCAAGAAAGATATTTATTCTCAGCATAAATGTGACCTAGCAATTACTAAAGATTGTATTGGTGAGTTAACCATTCTTTATGTTATTAAGATACACGTACTATGGAAAGAGTGAC